>NC_022023.1:32220738-32248036 GCF_000317375.1 Microtus ochrogaster | reverse complement strand
TACTCTAATATGTATATATTCCATACTTTCTTCATCCGTTCTTCCATTGAAGGGCATCTAGGTTGTTTCCAGGTTCTGGCTATTACAAACAATGCTGCTATGAATATAGTAGAGCATAAACTTCTGGGGAAGCTTGAGGTACAGCTACATTGAGCTCCCTCAAGGACAGTTGGGTGTCCCCAGGCAGAGTAGGCTGTCTGGTGACCAAGGGTGCCCCGAGAGGTGGGTCCAGGGAGTACAAGCACAACTGGATGGAGACAGGGTGAAGTTGATCGCCTTGGAGAATTCAGATGGGATAGGAGAACCAAGTTCAGTGTCTAGGGGCATGAGGTTGTCTCAAGATGGAGCTTCCTTGAGTGAGGTGAGCAGGCTAGCATGGAACAGAGCTAAGGTGACCACAAAACAAATCCAGGAGGCCACCATTGACATTGAAGTCTATGTAGATGGCATCCTCCTTCTAAAAGGCACTGTTTATACAGACTTCATAAAGAGCAATGGCCCGTAGGTTTGGGGTGTGCAGGAAGCTGCCACCCTGAGAGTGGGAGTCCCCGGTCCCATGTCCAGCTCCTCAGCACTGTGCAGCTCCGAAGCTCCTTGTGACCCCTCTGCAAAGCTTGTTCCTTGAGAAAAATTCTCCAGTATTTAGGATAGCTTTCAGGGCTGAACTATGTGTTGGGAAGAGCTATGGAGGGAGGGGAAAACATTTATATAACTACTGTGGGCCTGGTTTCCTCTCCTTTTACTGTGTGAGGGAATGTTTCCTGACTTAAAAGGATAATGCTAGGTTACTGAGTAGAGTTCCCAGGACAGAGGGACAATTCAGGAATTGATCGATACTCACAACATTAGCGCCTTAGCTTGAGACCCTTTGAGGATGTGAGATTTTTAGGTCTTCACAACCCTCCTCCCTAGAGCTAGTCCTCTTCCCCGCAGACCTATGCCTCGATTCGGTGCTCAGCTCGTGTCACCCGCAGACCTATGCCTCAATTCAGTGTCAGCCGCCTGTGTCAACACCCTGCTGGAGCTGGTTTGCGGTTATCAGAGTGACTTAACAATTAGTCTTTACATGTTGTCTGCAGGCTGTCCTTACTCCTGGTCACCTGTGTTCACTCTACACAGCATAGCAGGGGTGCTGATAACATCATCAACTCCATTAAGTGGGTGGGGCAGTTAAGACTGAAGACCACAAAGACTCCAGGGAACAATGGAAACAAAGCCCACTGAAAGAGTTTGGAAGGAGGTGGATTTCTTCTTCATGAGAACCAAAGTGGTTACTGGAAGCTAGGGCACCTGAGCTAGGTCTGAATGACTTCTATATTAGAACACAGGTGGGGTGTTTCCAAGAGATGGAAAGAACCTGAGCAGAGGGCACACATAGTCAAGGATTTAGAACATGGTCAGGAGCGGGCGGTGGTGGCGCACGCCTTTAATCCCAGCACTCGGGAGGCAGAGGCAGGCGGATCTCTGGGAGTTCGAGACCAGCCTGGTCTACAGAACTAGTTCCAGGATAGGCTCCAAAGCCACAGAGAAACCCTGTCTCGAAAAACAAAAAAAAACAACAAAAAAAAAAAGAACATGGTCAGGAAAAAAATACATCCCTACTGATGCAAAGAGTCAAAACCAAGTCATGACAAGGAAGGGTTGGTTGAGGCAGATGCTAGGGCCCTGAGGGCCTTCTGTTGACAGGGAGCTCAAATGGGAAAAGATGACAGTGGCCTAGGTGAGAATTAACAAGGATCTGGACTGGTGGTGGTTTCAAGAATGGGTAGAAAAGGAATCTGTCATCAACGAGACTGCATTGTCACCAAAACCTGAAAGTGACCAGATGTGGACACTTCAGAGGCTTTGAGGTTGAATGGAGGAGGAAGGAGACTTGAGAGGAGCAGGAGTGACTGACAGGAGCCTTGATGACTACTGGTGCAAAGCTTGGCTTGCCAAGCACCTGATACTGTCAAGAGCTAGCTCGCTCATCCATCCATCCATCCATCCATCCATCCATCCATCCATCCATCCTCTGATACATAGAAGCATCCGTGATGTGCTGGCTTGTTTCAGGTTCCAGGAATGTGTTGTTGTAAAAGATAAACTTCCTACGTCAGCCCCATCAGGAGGGAAAGAAAACAAAACCTAAGCAAAGATAAAATACTAGAGGTGGTGAGC
Source organism: Microtus ochrogaster (assembly GCF_000317375.1). NCBI lineage: Eukaryota > Metazoa > Chordata > Mammalia > Rodentia > Cricetidae > Microtus > Microtus ochrogaster. Next base: position 32,245,876 of record NC_022023.1, on the reverse strand, counting down.
AGTGCTCTGGAGAAGGATAAAGCAGGGTGAGGAGTAAGTGGGGGTGAGAAGTAGACTTGAGAGAGCAGTACTTTCTAGAAGAGGTTGCACGTGCAAGAGGCCTGGGATAAGAATAAATAGATATTTGTAAGGAGCTCTGCATTGCTATGAGAGATAGGCAAGGAAAAGTGTGCGAAAGGGGACAGGGCCCATCATGAGGCTGCTTATAGGTCTGAGGAATGAGACCCATAACACAGTGGTGTTAATGAGTCCAAGAGGACCCAAGTCCTATTTGTGTTCTTAGTGCCCAGCAAAACAACCCTAGTGCTACACAGTGGCTCATTAAATATAGCCATTGAAGGCATAAATGTTGGACCTGGCCATTCATGTATCAGATTGCATATCTTAGATGTAGATGAATCCATAAATATGTTGTTTCATAGTAAGGATATAGTGAACTTGTAGTACGGTCACATTCATAAAACTTAGAGGACTTGAATGCCTGTGTCAAAGACCCGTATCTTGGGCAGCAAGATGACTCAAACCTGACATCCTTAGATTGATCCCTGGAGCCCATGTAAAGGTGGAGAGAAATAACTCCCCAAAGTTGGCCTCTGATCTCTCTATACAGACCATGGTACTCGTGCACCCACGCTCAAACATAGTAATCTTCATATCTCATTCAGTCTGGCTGAATGTTGTAAACTCTGTTAATGACTTAGACTAAATAGAAAAATATGAATGACCACAAAAACAATTATAATGGTAACATTTAAGGTCTATTTCTTACTTCTGTTCATTTCACACTTTATCCTGCTGAACTCCTGCACCCTCCACCATGTTTTTAACAGAGATTCTGAAGACACTAAATTCTTGCACAAAGGCACAGGTTTGCAGGACATGGCATTATCATCTCCAGTAAAATGACAGATCCCCAAAAGGCAGAGAGAGCAACAGAACATAGAAATCATTTAGAGAAATATGAGTACTGCAGGTACCTAATTAGTTATTTAAATGAATCTGCAAGTGTCTCAAGGGCAAGACTCTAGAAGGTAGCTAGCCATATAGAGCTTTCGTGCATTAAACTAAACAAGGTGTGTATGGACATTTCAAATTATATAAGGTCCTATGCCAAAAACACCAGGTCACCAGAAATGACCCAAGCACTCATATGGACTGGTACCACTATTGGTGTGTATCGTGCTGGGACCCTAAACTTGCTCATGACTGAGTGATCTAGGTGAGGTTCTTCCGGTCTCCCAAACCTAGTCTCCCCTCTACTAACTTAGGGCTTGGGTTTCCAGGAGACTGCAACATTAAGCCCTTCTAGCTTGTGCAGTTGATAGTGATGCTGTGGCCCCTGTAGCCCTCAGGTAATTTCCGGGTGTGAAGCAGACAGGTAATGTGTTGGCCAGCTGTCAACATGAACTGTTCCAGAAAACAAGAGACCAGCTGTGAGGTGGCACCTTACGGAGAACAAGTTGACAGGTGGTCTTGGTCTTAGAATCAAAGACTGTCTGAACCTCCTGGTCCAAACCCCATCTGAATCTAGCAGATGCTTTGGCTCCGTATCCTGGAACAGGAAGAAAACATGGGACACAAAAGCTGGATCCTGGAGAAAATGGAGAGAGGAGAGAGCTGTGATCAAGGAGATGTAGGAGTGCTTGAGAGGGTATGCTTACGTCCCTGCTTTTAGTTCTTTGGGGGTACATCTATACCTACAGGTGAAATTGCTGGCTTATATGGTAATTCTGTGTTTAACTTTTTGAGAAGCTATGGGGTTCTTTTATTTAAAAAGGGGGGAATTTTTGTTTGCCTGGCATGAAGGAGACCTCCCATGGATGTTTTAGGAACAAAGGGTGCAGGAAGAAACCATTAATTTCAAACAAGTAAATTTTGTGTGAGCTCTGCATGATCTTGGAGGTTAATAGAGAGGAAGAAAGAGTGTAACAGATTACAAATGGGTGCAGCCTCCATTTCTGAAGAATTGCTGTGATCTGAAGGCACTGTGGGTGGAAAAGAATGCTCTCGGGAGAGACCATAGTGGGTGGAATTCATTCAAGCGTGCAGGTATTTACTGCATCGGGCATCAAGGTGGACATAGGAGCCTCGGCAAACAGCATGACCTGGAAGACCTTGCCCTTGAATCACTCTGCTCTAGTGGGGGCCAGGAAAGCAATCTGGCAACAGCGATCCCTATCAAAGTGTGTCTTGAGAATAAGACATGCAGACTTTCAGATAGACCTGGTGGTACCGGCTTGTAAACCTCACTGCTCAGGAGGCTGAGGCAAGAAGATAGTGAGTTCAAGGCAGTCTGGGTGACATAGGGAGACTATTCAAAACTAAAAAGAAAAAGATAGTGAAGCCAGAGATGTGGTTGAGTCATCAGAGTGCTTGTCTGGCATACAAGAAGCCCTGGGTCCAGTTCTCAGCACTGCATAAACTGGGCGTGTAGTGTATTCCAGTAATCCCAACACTTGGGAATTGGGGTAGAAGGATCTAAAGTTCTAGGTCATCCTTTGGCAACATAGTGAATTCAGTGCCAGCCTGAGATACATGAGACCCTATAGTTACCCTATCTTTATTAAGTATTGCTCACATATAATCTTAAAGTATCAGCCAGATGTACAATGATCTACTGAGTCTTCACAGTCCTGAGTGTTTGTATGTTTTAAGAATGTTCTTCGTGAGTTATATACATAGTATATAGCTGCTCTTATGTTTTCGCTTTTATGGAATCAGAAGTGTAAATTTCTTCCCAAGTCTAAAACAATAAAAAGATATCGATGTAAAAAGCTGCATTGCCCTCCAACCTTCAAAGGCAATAGTTAGGCCCACTTCTATCATTGTGGGAGAGTTTTCTCTTTTCTAGAGTTTCATGTAAATAGAGTCATGTCATGGGTGGTATTTTATATTAGAAAGTAGTTTTGGAGATCCACCCATGTAATTGGACCCACACAAATGGGTCCAATGACATTGATTTGGGTATTGATTTCTAAATGCCAACTAGAATAGTATCGCCTGCCTTACATCCCAAGGGGGAAAATGGTCTTTAGGTTCTAATCAGTGTCTTGTCCTTATGCCCAGCCTCCAGCCACACTGAATGGCCCCTTCTAGCCCATTGGCCTCACCAAGCCATTGTGTCCTGCTTCCTCCCACCCCAAACATCTTCCCTGCTCCCTAGGGGCCCCTTGTCTTTCAGCTCTCATCTGAGCAGCCTCCCAGACTCCAGTCACACCCTAGGCAGCCTCAGCCTTCACTTGACACATATCTGGCACCAGTCTCTAGATTGCAGGCTCATAGAGAGCAGAGACTGGGACCAGCTACGTGTCTCCAGAACGAGCTACATAGATGTGGATACGTTATACTGTGTTTCGTCTAAGATTCGTTCAGATACAAACAGATGAAGAGGCCCAGAGTCAAACACCAGGAGGATCCAGGGGAATCCTGCAGAAGTGGGAGGTGAGAGGGATTACAGGAGCCAGAGGGGTTGAGGACACCACAGGAACACAGCCCACAGACTCAACTAAGCAGGGCTTATAGGGGATCACAAAGACTGAAGTGACAACCACAGGACTTGTATGGGTCTGAGCTAGGTTCTCCGCTTATATGTTTGTAGCTGGTCTTGTGGAACTCCTGACAGTAGGAATACAAGTGTCTCAGGCTCTTTTGCCTGCTCGTGGGACCCTTTTCCTCCTACTGGGTTGCCTCATCCAGCCTTGATATGAGGGTTTGTGCCTAGTCGTCTTGTAACTTGTTATGCCATGTTTGGTTGATACCCCTGGGAGGCCTGCTCCTTTTTTGAAGGGAAACAGGAGAAATGGATCTGGGGAAAATGGGAAGCACCGGTGGGGGTAGGGGGGAAGAGTGTAAGGAAGGGAAACTGCAGTTGGGATGAAATATATGAGAAAGAATAAAAGAAAGGGGAAAAATAACAAGTATGCAAGTCAAGCCATTTTAATCCCAGCCCTTGGAGGAGGAGAAAGCAGGAGGATCTCTATGAGTTCAAGGCCAGCCTGGTGTGTAGAGAGAGTTCCAGGACAGCCAAGGTTACACAGAGAAACTGAGTCTCAAAAAACAAAAACAAACAAAAAGTATACAGCAGCCGAAGGGATGGCTCAGTGATTATAACACTGGCTGCACTTGAGGAGGATCTGGGTTTGATTGCCAGCACCCGCATGGCAACTATAACATCTTCAGAGATCCAGCACCACCTTCTAGCTTCCATGGGCACCAGACATGCATGCAGTGCACATGAATGCACACAGGCAGAACATTCCTGCACATAAAATAAAAATAAGCATTTTATGTATATACGTGTGTGTGCGCATGCATGTGCGTGCAACTGGAGATTATCTATTATATACTATATTTTATATTTATAGCATATATTTTATTATTATATTTGAATAGCATCTAAGAGGTCCTAGATTCAATTATCAGGACCACAAAATAAACATAAAAACACAATTTAAGAATAACAGTGGAGGGAGACAGTGAGATGACTCACTGAATAAAAGTGCTTGCAGACAAGGTTGACCTGAGTTCTATACCTGGAGTCCATATGGCTCCAAAAGTTGTCTTCTCTGTAAACAAACTGTGCTGTGTGTGTACATAAATGATTGTATGTATATAAAAATTTGTAAATAAGCTACAAATGTATCTCAGGACATTCTCTGAAGTTACTAACAGGAACGTGGTGAAAAGAAGTCTAATTTCTGAGCACGGACGAGATTCACAGCCTAGGACTTCTGGCCCAAGAAAAGCTCTGCAGCTCAGGAAGCCATAGGGAAGCAGAGACCAGTCAAGCAGAGTTGCCTGGAGGAGGTGAACTTCAAAGGTTTTCAAGAAGGAGCCTGTTTGGAGCCCTGGGTTACATAATCAGGATAATCTACAGAAAGCCTTAAAACCTGATCTGACCAGCCGTGCCAAATGCCGAGTCTCCAAAAGCCACCCTTCCCTCCTCTTTCTCTCCTTGTTCCTTCCTTCCTTCATCTTCTCTCACATCCTTCCTTCCCATCTCCTTCTAAACCTGAGTGCACGGGGAAGGACTGAGGGCTCATGGCGTTGCCTTTCCTCTCTTCTCTGCACCTTCTCCTACACTGGGTGAAACCCATCCCTTGTTCCTTCTTCACCTGGACAACTCATAGAAGCCGTAGTCATGGACAGAAGAGCCAGGGAATAGCCCTAGTATGGGGTGTTACCAGGCCCCAGACCGCCAGAACACTGGAGAAAGAGTTCAGTCAGAGCTCAGGTTGCATGCAGCAGCCTCCAAGGAGGAGGCACACACTGAGGTGGGACTTGGAAGAGAGGGCTGGAGGCCACAGCTTGGAGAGCTGGTCCAAACAAGAAGCATAGGAGACAGAGGCTGAGAAGCAGGAGAGAACATGGCTGGGGAGGGACCCGTTTCTCATGGAGGAGGACTTAGAGAATCCAATTATTTTTACCTGCTCCTACCCAGGTCTCTGGTCTGACTGAGGGTCTGGAAACAGCCAGGGCTCTCCGGAGGAGAGAGGAGGAGTTTGGCTGGCAAGCCCTTCTCAGCCTGCAGATCTCTTCAGCTGCAAAGACCCTTGGCAGAGCCTGAGGCAAGGGGAGGCTGACTTTTGTAGCTGATGGCAACTGCAAAAAAAAAAAAAAAAACCCTAGAGGTCTGTCTCCCCTGCCTCAGAGGAAGACTGGAGGTGACCCTCTGAGCTGGGTCAATGGGAACAGCGAGGGTGTTTAAGATGGGTGGCCACAGGATTGCCAGTGTGACATGTTTGATTGAGATGTCTGTTGAAGGCCATCCAGGGCCCCAGGAATGCAGCTGTTTCCAGAACACAATAATAAAAGAATTCACTCTCCAGAGCCCAGGACCAGGCATCTCCATGTCTTCTGTATTGGCCAGAGTGACCTCCATGTCAGATGCTAAATCTCCCAAAATTTCTTTCAGCTTCTACAAATGGATGGTGGTGTCGCCCGCTGTGGTGGTTTGAATGAAAATATGTGCTTCATTTCTGGGTTGTAGTTAAGTACAGACATAGTCAAGCTGACAACAAGAATAGCCCCCACAGCACAGCGGCAGCATTTACACCATAGGTATCGGCAAATGTTACAAAGAAGGGTCTTGTCACTGAAACCTGTTGCTGTGCTGGATTCAGGACTCCCTTTGAATTGCCACAGAACTGTATGGGAGGAAAAGGGGCTGTAGTCATTGGAGAACACCCCCAGCCTCACACATCAGAATAACAATTGGCACTCCCTCCTTTCACAAAGCAGTATATATCTGTGCAAACCAATGTGATTATGACATTTCCATCGTATGTGTGCACAATGTATTCAATCATGTTGAGCCTCCTACCATGCTCTCGTCCCCCTCCTTTCTCCTGATGTTCCTCCTCTTCCCACTTAATCTTACTTCTATTTTTGAGTCTATTTTTGTTTGCTTGGTTTTTGGTTTTGTTTTGTTTATCCAGACAGGGTTTTTCTATATAGTCTTGGCTGTTCTCGAACTCCCTCTGTAGACCAGTCTGGCCTTAAACTCAGAGACCCAACTGCCTCTGCCTCCCAAGGTCTGGGATTAAAGGCGTGCACCACCACTGCCTAGCTGCCTTATTTATTTATTTATTTATTTATTTATTTATTTATTTATATCCTACCTATTAGAGAAAATGTGGTATTTATCTTTCTAAGTCTGGCTCTGGTTCTATCCTTCTTCTAGCAAATGACATAAATTCATTCTTAGCAGCCAAATGAAACTCCATAGTGTGCACACACCACCCTCTTTATCCATTCAGCTGCTGAAGGACAGCTGGGCTGATTCCATGATTCCATACGTGAGTATTGTGCACAGTGCCATCATAACTTGAGTGTGCCGGAGTCCCCATCATCTGCTGGCTTAGATTTCTTTGGGAAATGCCTAGGGTGGTATAGGTAAATCGTATGGAAGCTCTATTTTTAGCCTTTTGAGGAACCGTCATACTGATCTCTATAGGGGCTGCACTAACCTAACATCCCCAGCAGCAGTATAAAAGAGATGCTTTCCCAGCATCCTCTTCGGAGTATGCTGTTTGGTTTCCTGAAGATAGCCGTTCTGATTAGAGTGAAGTGGTACCTCCAGCTATAACTTGCATTTCTCTGTTGGCTAAAGATATAGACATTTTTTCCCCATTATTTGTTAGTCATTTATGCAATTACCTTTGAAAATTGTTCAACAGCTGGAGTCTTTAGGGGCTTATGGAATCACATCCTGAACATTTTATGCGCATCTCATATAAAAACCTTGTATAGAACCCAAAATTCACGTAAGCTTCATAACAACCCTCTGCGTCTAAAGTGTGTAGCAGGTAAGGAAATGGGAACCTGGGAATTGGGCATCTTGGCCAAATCAGGCAGGCAGCGGGGAGCCTTAATTTGTAGAGAGATACCAGAGGCTTACATTTGCGTCGTTTGTGGTGATTTTAAAGCCACTTGTCAACACTCAAACTCTAGCTCATTTTGACTTATTTGCTTTTTTAGAACTACTTTTTGAACAATTGCCTGGATAAAGATTAGAAAGGAACACCCATATCTGAGACCATAAACCAAGCGGTTCAAATAGAACCTGACTCTGGGGCTGAAACAGTTTAAAGCCTGGCTCTGCTGTTTGCCAGGTGTGCTCTTGAACAAAGAATCCTCCCTTTCTCCCTTCCTCATTCTCTCTCTCCCTCTCCCCTCTCCTCTCTCTCCTCTTCCCTCTCACCTCTCTCTCCCTCTGCCTCTCCTTCTCCCTCCCTCCCTCTCTCTCTCTCTCTCTCTCTCTCTCTCTCTCTCTCTCTCTCTCTCTCCCTCTCCATCTCTCTCTCGTCTCTCTCTTTTCCAGACACATGTGTAGAAGGAGCATGTTGTTTTCTCCCTGGGATTAGAATGAGAAAGGAGAAAGAGGTGATATGTTTGGTGTGGGATCCAGCACACAGTAAAACCTAGTCAAAGGGAGGCCATGATGACCCCACCATAGCCCTGGGTACAAGTCCTCCCAGTGAGGCAGGACCCTGGACATTGATCACAGAACAGAGGGAAAGACCAGGAAAGTAGATACCAGGCTCTCTGGGGGAGTCAGCAGGAATTCTTGAAAAAGTGATATTTGAACAGGGTCTTTCATTTTTATTAGCATGAAATATGTCATTTTCATAAATAGATATTTTATTCTTACCCCCCACTACCCTTCCTACCCCCCCCCACACACACACACACACCTTGCTGGCCTGTTTCTTCTCCGTAAACAGTCCCCCAGTTCTCTTAAAGGGGAAATTCATGCTTTCCGGGCAGACAGATACAGAGACTTTTCCAGCAGAGAGGAAGGTGTATTCCCAAGGCTTCGGAGATGGGGTGAGAATCTAAGTAGAGGAAGCATCAGCACCCCCATGGGAGGTGTGATCACACCTTCACATTTGTGATTGCCTGTTTTCTCCTTACAAATTAAACTGTGTACCTGGGGAGGGGGGAGCAGAATGGAATGTTTTCAAAGTCTTAGAAAGCACAGGTAGACCAGACGAGCTTTGAACCCAGCCCTTCAGTTGTCCCTAGAGTCCCTGCCTGACACGCCATTCCTAATCACAGAGGTCCATCCAGCTGTGTGGATGGTCGCACTGCCCAATGATCCCAGCTGGACTCAGATTCCACCAACAGGTGGCTCAGCTTGGTTCACTCTCCGCACCTGGTCAGCAGCCTTTACCCAGTCTCTCTGCACCATGGCCTGAATTTCCTGATGCTGTGAGTGTCCTCTGTTGAGCCATTGCCACTCTGCCAGGGCCTCTTTTAACCTTGACAGCTGCAAAGTTGAAACCTGGGGGATAGGCCCATTCATAAACATCTTCTTTCTTTTTTTTTTTTTTGGAGGGGGGTATTGTTGTCGTTTTACACCTTTCATTTCCATTACAGGCTATGAATATTCAGATCCTATCACCCTGTGACTAGAGCCAAGAATTAGTAGGTTCTGGTCTGTGAGTGCATCTGTCTAAACACGGGTGGTACATGGCCACCATTATCACACACTCCTCACACTGCCTCCCAAGGCGGGCTTATGCTTCCTGGGAAACCAGTGGTCATATCCACCAATTTTTCTGCTCCCACAAAGGAGTCCAGGGAACCTCCCTAGGGGTGAGGTGCAGGAATCTCTAGCTCCTTCATGGCTAGCGCTATAAACCCAGAAGAACACTGTACCTCCAAGCCTGAGAGTATCTTCATCTATAAAATAAGAATCACCCATGCTTCTCCATCTCTCTGTGGAGGGGGCTTACTTGTATACTTCTATTTTTTTCTTTTTTGGGGGGGTTATTTATTTATTTGTTTTTATATCCTCATCAAAGTTTCCTCTCCCTCCCTTCTTCCCAGTCCCTCAGCCCACCCTGTCCACTCCTCCTTCGCTGCTTCTCTTCAGAGACAAGCAGGCCACCCTTGGGCAACAGCCAGCCATGGCATTTCAAGTCACATTGAGAGTAGGCACCTCCCTCTTCTATTAAGGCTGGATAAGGCAATCTGGTAGAAGGAATGGGTCCTTAAAGGAGGCAACAGAGTCAGAGACAGCCCCTGCTCCCACTGTGAGTCTCACACAAACACCAAGTTACACAACTATAACATATACACCAAGGGCCTAGGTCAGTCCCAGGAAGACTCACTGGTTGTTGTTGGTTCAGTCTCCGTGAGCCCCCATGAGTCCAGGTTAGTTGGTTCGGTGGTGTCCTTGACCCCTCTGGCTCCTGCAATTCTCTCTCCCACATTTCCTCACGATTCCCCAAGTCCCACCTAATGTTTGACTGTGGGACTCTGCATCTGTTTCCATCAGTTGCTGGGTGAAGCCTCTCTGATGACAGTTGGCCTAGGCACAAATCTATGAGTATAGCAGAATACCATTTGGAATCATTTCATTGACTTTCTCTTCATTTGTGTTTGGCTCTATCCTTGGTCTCTGGGGTATCCCATCTCTTGGTCCTGACCCTCAAGGGTGAGCTCCCTCTCCAGATGTGCCAGTCATGAGTTAGTCACTCCCACAGTTTCTGTGCCACCATTATCCCAGCACACCTTGTAGGCAGGACAAATTGTAGGTCACAGGGTTTGTGGCTGAGTTGGTATCCCGGTCCCTTCCCTGGAGGTCTTGCCTGGTTATAGGAGATGACTGGTTTAGGCTCCATATCCCCTTAGCGGGGGTCACCCTCATAGATTCATGGGAGTTTCCATTGCTCTCGGTTTCTAGCTCATCCCAGAGATGCTCCCCGCTCCAAGATTCCAGTTGTCTTTCCCGGTACTCTCTCTGTCCATTCACCCCCACCTGTGGAAGGGCTTTCTTACAGAGCATCCAGCGCCTGCTAGAATGTGTCCTCTTCCTATCTCTGAATAAGGTTGATACCCAGGGCTAGAACATGGGAGTGAAAAGTTCGGAATGTGGGTAATGGGGACAGATCTGTAACTGTGTATGATCTTGGACAGGTCACTTCACTTGGCAGAATCTCTATTTTCTTTTCTGGAAAAGTAAAGTAACAGTGTATTCCTTCTAGGCCAAATGCCTCATGCCATGCTCAACAAAGGGCCTGAAACTGTGCCATTGCCACCATTCCCTCTTAGGGCATGGAGAGTGGAAGAACAATACTGATCTGCCTGCTTCTCTCCCCTCTCTGGGCAACTCCTCCTGATTTCCATCGTCATCAGCCGTGAGAAACAGAGAATCTAGATTTTGAAGATCGGGAGTAGCTCAGGGAAGGAGAAGCTAGTATCCCCAAGTCCTGAGCTGGGTCCCAGGGAGGCTATGTGTAGTAATAAGAGCGGTGGGCTGCGTCCCCGGCACCCGGCCGCCCCCACGGCTAGCTTTACCCGAAATTATTACACGGAAACTGTATTCTTTTAAACACTGCTTGACCCATTAATTCCAGTTTCTTATTGGCTAGCTCTTACAAATTAATCTAACCCATTTCCATTAATCTTTGTAGCCCACGAGCTGGCTTACCAGGAAAGATCTTAACCTGCATCTGTCTGGAGTGGGAGAATCATGGCGACTCCTTGACTTAGCTTCTTTCTCCCAGCATTCTGTTCTGTTTACTCTACCCACCTAAGGGTTGGCCTATCAAGGGGCCTAGGCAGTTTCTTTATTAATAAGAAATCACTCCCACATCAGCTTTGGACCCTCACGCTAAAGATGGAATCAGGACAAGATGCCTTAGCCACATCCATGAGCCTCTGGTGTCTCTTCATGTTGCTTGCACAGTTGGCCCCTGCTTCCTAGTCCTTGCATGGTGGCCAAGGCCAGCAGAGAACCTCTGTGTGTCCACTGTTCCTATCTAACAAAGTAGGGGTTTGGGTGTCTCTCTGCAGCCCCCGAGCCTCAGATCACAGTGGAAGCAAGAAGATAGAGTTCAGCCTGAGCCACTTGGCCAAACCATAGACAACAGCAGGCTTAACAGTACTCCCTCCATTGTCTCCAAGGATGGGCATAGTCCTTGGCTATCTCATTTGCCCTGAAGCTAAACCAGGCAGCTAGTCAACATTCAGGGCTTTGAGACCTTCAGAAGCATGCCCTGGCCCTTTCCATGAGGTAGCATTGTCACACCACTGCTCTCATTTTTCCCCTCCATCGTGTCTTTGTTGGTCACCTACACAGTTTCTGGGCATCTGCTATTTTACTAGGTTAGGTGATAGCCCCTGGGGAACTAAAAAGTAAACTAGAACTTAGGAGTCAGTGAGGCGTAGCAAGCAAGGGCACTTGCTACCAAGCCCAATGGCCTGAGTTTGATACCTGGAGCCCACATGGTAGAAGGGGAGAACACTCTCTCAGTGCACGTGCAGACATGCCTACACAGCGTTGAGAGTGGCCGTGTCACCTTTCTTGGTATGAAGACAGCTCTCCACATCCTCACCACCCACACCTCTTCCTTGTCCAGAAGATTCCATCTAGAGGGGACCCATCTTCCTCAAGACACAAAACCATAAAGGACAGCTTCTCAGAGAACATGGCTTTGGGAATCTACAGCCGAATTTTCAAGGTTCCTAGGACGTGTCTGTCATGTTTCCCTGTAAGCGAGTATAAGGAGAAGGAAAATGTGGAGGAAATTGGTACCAGTACGCATCTCAGCCCATCATCCCGTCCCACGCCTCCCTCCCTTTCCATGCTTGTCTTGTCAGGCTGGTGTTCTTTCCATCATGAATGTTCCCCGCTTTCTCTCAACTCCACGTGACCTCCTCTGCTTGGACACCACTCCCATCCCACAGCCACTCCCACTCACCCGTCAATCTTATGACTCCTCTACCTTGTTTGGGGTCTTGATGGTACACCAGGGAACCCTGAACTTTTCCTATCAGACATTGACGTGGGCCTGGCTTCTTTCCTACCTGCATCGTGCAAGAGAGGCTTGTGTTTGCTGTGTTTGCACGGTTGACACACAGTAGCTGTTTGAAGTAAATACACTTTAAAGAAATGGATGGGCCAGTCCTTATGTTAGACTCAAAAGAGAGAAACCCAAGTTGCCAAGCCCCTTAGCTGAGCATGTCCAGCTCCTTCCATCCTGCCTTCCTTGGGTCTCAGGTAGTCCCGTGCTCCACAATGCCACCCACAGAATGGAATGAAAGGGAAGTCTTTCATCTGAGTACACCTCAGCCAGAGAACACTCAGCCCCCTTCTTCGGGATCCAGTGCTCTCCCAAGTTTGTGGTCTGCTCAGACGAGGGCGCAGATGGCTGGACAGTGGACAGATGGGCCAGGAGGGTAGGCAGCTTGCTGGGATGGAAATAGCATGAACTAGGCATTGGGAGTCCTGGGTGCAGAGCCTGTCTGTTCCCTGAGTTTGCTGCACACGTCATTCTGGGCTCTTTGGCTGGCAACAACAGAAACACTTAGTAACCCAGGTGGCAAAAATACTTATTAGAAGCCTTGGAACATGACACAGGCGTGATGGGCTCCTTCCTGTGACAAGGGGCAGACAGATGAGAGGGTTGGTAGCGCCTAACAAGATTTCAGGATTTGGCGAACTACCTGCAAACAATTGTTCCCACCCTGGGTGACCTGAGTTACTTCTCTGTGCCTCCGTTTCTCCATCTGGGTATTCTGAAGCTGGCCTCTTTCTCTTTACATAGATAGTTTGCTTTTTCCTGAGGGAAATTCCTGGCCCTGGCCCCAGATGGCACTTTTTCCTACCCGGATACCTTGGGAATGAAGTCTGAGGGAGCTAGGTGAGTGATGCTGTTTTAATAAATAACTAAATAAATAAACAGTAGATTTTAGGCTATGCAGACTTTATGACCAGATGCCACCTGCTGAATCCAATGCCCCTTCCTTCCATCTGTGTTGCTAACCTCCACTTCCCCTCTGCTGCAGACCTCCCAAGCCCATGCTGGCATTGGGAGGCCACGCAGCCAAGTGCAAGAAAGGCACCCCACCCAAGAGGCAGAGCTCATGACTTATGGTAGATGTTTTTGCTCTAGTGCCTCTGCTGACACTTAAGCCTCACCTCCCTTCCCATCCCTGCCCAGCCTATTTCCAGTTGGTGCCCCAAGTGTAGCACTTGTACTGGCCAAGTCCTTACTCTGGCGACCAATCACCTACTAGAAACATCCTTTCCGAAGTAGCTCACGCCTTCCTTTTGGAGGGCACTTCCTCCTCCCACAGGCTTGGGGGGAACTCTGCCCCATATACAGAAATCAGTTAAAGGAGATGCCAGAGCACAATCACGTTGGCATCTCCAGCTCTTCATTCAGATGAGAAGGGCCCTGGCTTGCTCGGCATTGTATTGCTGGGACTGTCATAAGCCTTGCTCACAGGAGTGCTTGGCAAACGCAAGTTGAAGGCACCCATCATCTCTGAGGCTCTGTGCATCTCAGAGCAGCAGTGGGAAGCCATTGAGTGAGTTGCTGCCTGTTGACACGGGAGACATTAGCCAATGTTTCCCAGGTGATAAGGGATGGAGAAGGAGAGGGTTGCCCACAGCAATCCATTCCAAGCTGCTATTTCTGCTGCTGGTGGGCAAAGAGAAAGGCAATACCCAGAGACAGGGCTTCTCTTGTGCTGTGTGAATGGACCATTCCCCCCACACACACACCTGACACCGCCTAGACACACAGCTCTTCTGAGAAGGGAAAGGGTGGGGGCTGGAGTCTCTCTCTCTCTCTCTCTCTCTCTCTCTCTCTCTCTCTCTCTCACACACACACACACACACACACATACCTGACACTGCCTAGACACACAGCTCTGAGAAGGAAAAGGGTGGGGGCTGGAGTCTCTCTCTCTCTGTGTCTCTCTCTCTGTCTCTCTCTGTCTCTCTCTCACTCACACACACACACACACGCATGCACACACACCTGACACCGCCTAGACACACAGCTCTGAGATGGAGTAGGGTGAGGGCTGGAGTCCACCACAGGGCACAACCACACCGTGCTCCATTTTCCTCCACAGTGTTGAGGTGCTACTCTCTGTGCTCTTCTGATTATGAAATTAGTCATTTTCTAGGAAGCTTATTTATAGCGTCCACTGCACACACGCCAGTGCTGAGCTATTCTGCACGTGGCTGGGGTGTGAAAGCAGGTATGAGTCATATGTGGGTCTCCTTCCAGATGCCTTGGTTACCTTTCTGCCCCATCATGGGCCACTGTCTTGGGGTATCCTCCATCCAGGGGAGCTCTTATAGTAAAAACAAGCTCAGGACTGAGAGTGTTCTCAAACCCAAACCCTATGGCCCCCACTTTTGCATTCACCCTGCTTCAGTGCCCTCCTCTGAAATGAAAGGTCTTCGAGATCCATGGTTCCCTGCCAGCTGTTGAGGACGGTTCCAGGTGGCTTAACAAAGACCCACCCATAAAGTGGCTCAGATTATGGCTGCTTATGGTAGCTGATGTTTTCTGAAGCACATTACAGCGCCACTATCTTTTTCTACAGTTCTTTGTCTATAGAACCTCCTCCTATAAGCCAGGCACTGAGCTGGGCTTTGAAGATGCAAGCTAAGTAAAAGGAAAAGTCATTGCCCTTTTGCAGCCTGTATCCTAACGGCTGGCAATGATGTTGATCCAGCAAGCATCAATTAAAATAGACTTCCTAACTGTGCCGAGTGCTGAATAAAAAAAATATCCCAGCAAGTAGAGACAGATGCACAACCCAGGCCGAGCAATGTGAATGCAGAGGTGTGTGCAGGAAGGAGCCCATCCAAAGCGCCCCGAATAGCGGTCAAGGGCAGGAAAGACAGAAGGCAATGCTGAAGGAGAAATAATCTACTTATCTGAATTTCAGCATGTTTGTCTTTGGTCTTAGTGAAACGGGATGCTATGGGAGTATTTTTCCGAGGGAGGTTAAGTGGTGAATTTGAAGAGCTGGTGCTAGCTGAAGGCGGTCCCATCCTGTGTGCAGATTGGGAACCTCACAGCCCTGTAAGTGATAGACTTTGGCACTGTGTTGGAGAGTGAATGGGTGCCCAAGACCATTAGGTAAAGACCACAGTTGCAAGCAGGGTTGCCTTGAAGGAAGTGTCCCTCTGTCTTTGAGTCATCTGGTCTCTAGACTCGGGATTCTCAGAGATGCTGACAGAGTGTGTGTGGGGGGGGTGGGGGGGGGATAAAACAAGACAATGCAAGTTGAGAGTGAAAGATACTAGCATGGGAAGAGCCAGCCCTATCCTGGCCTGTTTGCCCTTACTATTGAATTCTGTAATGTCTCTAAAAGAGGCTGTGGGATGGATGAGAGACCACACTGCAGGGCTGCTGGGCAGAGAGGCTGCTGACCTTTGAGACTGCTTGGAGTTTGGGCTAGTGAGTCTGCGTTGAAGGTTATGCAGCTGCCAGTTCTCCTGGTTAAACTAAGATGTGGGACCTAGTCTTAATGGATGTGCTCTCCATCAAGAGAGCCAGCGCGGGAAGGACTAAGAAACTCTGAGGCTACTGTCCTCTGCAGTCCTTCTCTCGGGGCATGGCCACAGCCATGACTCAACCACAGAAGCACAGATCCCAGACTCCCAGAATGCATAGGAAACAAGAAGGATGATTCTCCGATAGACACAGCCTGACTTGTGTGGTCCAGCCCTGATCCAACCCACGACTGCCAAGAGTCGGGCATGAAATGGAGCCAGAAACATTGGGGGCACACACCTGCATTGCCAGAGCAGGGGATTCTGTAAGTGCCATGGTGTTCTGCCCTCCAGATTTTCTGAGACTGAAGACACTTTCTGTGATCTAATTGATTTCCAGCAAGCTTTTTCCAGATCACTGTGTGAAGAAAGAAAATTAGACCCTAGGGCAGTCTATTGGGGACCCTGGTGGGCTAGAAATAGGGTTTTCTAGGGGCTGGATAGATGGCTGGGTGGTTCAGAGCACTTGTTTTTGCAGAGAACCAGGCTTCAATTCTCAGCACCCACATAGTGACTCATGAAACTTCCTCTCTTTATGCACACCGTGGCGCAAACATGCACATACCTACACCATTATCATCATCACTGTCATCATCATCACCACTAACAAAGGAATTAGGCGCAGAATAGCACAGTAAAAGTATTGAGTTTAGAGTTCTCCAGTGTAACTTCAAACCCAGCTTCACTCTGATGAGACCTTGGACAAGTCCCACAAACCTCCTAAGCCTTGTTTGATGAGCCTTGTTTCATGAGATCATGGTGAGGACTCTGTTTTCAGAGTCTCTGAAAGGTGAGCCAGTCTGGTGGTGACGGCGCCGGTGGCGATGGTGGTGGTGGTGGCAGTGATGATGACAAACCCTGCCTCTCCTCTGCAGCTTGATGCCATAAGAGGCTTCTTGTCCCCTTTGGTCCCCTGATGAGGTGGAGGTAATCAAAAGAATACTGAGAGAAGCAGCTTTTCGTCTTCGCTGGAGGCTGGGACTCTTTGATCTTGGACCACCAGTATCCTCTGACAACAATTTCTCTCCCACTGCAGGAGTGAGAGAGAGAACCAGGCTGCTGATGACTCCACGGGAGGGGCCCTGGACATGTGCTGTGGTGAGAGGCTGTCGGGTAAGTCTAAGCACCCCTGTGACCCAGGAACTCAGTCTGGAGAAAGAGGGTACCAGCTGACACAGAATTAGAAGTCTGGTTGCCTGTGACGTTGCTGTTCTAAGGTCTCTGTATAGATGGGGCTTTGTTTCTCAAACCCTCAGTGTTTTTCTGTCCTAGGGTCATTTAGGGAAGTTCTGTGTCCTCTGAGAGTAAGAACAGACATCTGAAGGTGTGCTCAGAGGGAGAGAGGAAGAAGAAAGTTGGCAGGGAGCTTAGCGTGGAGAGAGAGCAGCTGACCAGTGTCAGTGCAGGCCTCGGGAGCAATGGAAGAAATCTAAACCAGGTGATAGGGTCTGAGCTGAAGGTGGCCAAACAGCCTGCAGAGCTGCCTGTCAGTCCTGCAGAGAAGCCTGGCTGGGAGTCAGAACCTGAGGCTGGAGTCCAGGTGCCCACAGATGTGGGAGTCTGCCTGCCTGCACCCCTGCCATGGCTGTCACCATGGAGACGGCCAGGGCAGTGTGCCCACAGAGTGGCAGCATGGCCCACCAGTTGGAGACCATATTCCTGGTCAAAATAAACGGCATTAAAAGGAATAGAGTGGAAAAGACAGTAAAAGGGGGTTCTATTTTCTTTTTATATGTTTTAATTATTTTTTCTTATAACAAGCGTCTGTTGTGGCAATATTTCAAAATAAAGGCAAGTGAAACATTTGGAAATTTGCCATACCTTTGTGTGCCTACATTTTCACATCCTCCACCCAAATGTTTGTTTGAAAAATATCCTTTTGAATTCGAACTTGGAAACCTCAAACTTGTGGCGTCTGAGAAACCTCACGATCGTTCTAGGTAAGACGCTTAAAAATGCAGTCTCCGTGTGACATTTACGGTTGACATTGAAAACAAATAGATGAGACTCGGAAGCAGTGGCTTCAAAATAAGCAATTACAGGATCCACTGCCCACCCTTCCCATCTCCCTGGCTCCCTCAGCCGCCTGAACCCTTGGTGCAGTTCCCCCCTCATCCAGCAGGGGCACCATTCCACACCATGAGCCCCTGTTTTTGCTGGTGGGGAATGGATGCTCTGCTTAGGAGGCATCCTGGCAAGGACCCGGGGAGCTAGTTGGAAAGAAAGAATTCTCCGAAGGTTATGAAAGCTGAGTGTCTGGAGGGCCACCGTATGCTGGGGGACAGCAGATCTGTTCTGCATATTTTTAGGAGTGTGATGTAAGCCCAACACAGAGACATAAAGAAGATCTGGGCCCACGAGATGAAGAACTTACTTTGTGACTCTCACAATGGTCCAGTCATAGAGCTGATGATTCCAGAGGAGGGAAATGAGTGTTCCATCACTGGAGGCATTCAACTATTGGAAGACAAGCAATGGAGAGGAAATTTCCACAGTGGGTGGGAGGTCTCAGTGACGTCAAAGTTCCTTTCAACTATTAAACACTTCTGTGATTCAGATATGAGTCATAGGATTCAGAGATGACTCTCCAACCAGAGATGGCCCCACTGGCTAGAAAATACCCACAGAAAGTAGGATATAATGTATAGGAACCCAGGGAGGAGCATGGTGGGGAGAAAAGAGCATGGGACTTGGCATTTGAGTCTGACTAGGCTATTTCCAGCCTCTGTGTTTATGGACGAGTCATTTAACCTTGCTGGACCTACCACCAGCCCTTCCTCTGAAAATGGAAATAACAGCAACATGAATATGACTACGAATCTTCACAAGAAGAAATGCAACCACTCATTTGTTCACCAAGTCCATTTATTGAGTACCTACCGTGTCTCGTATTCTGTACTGGGTGCTGGGGATATGCAGGGAGATGAAACACAGTCCCTGCCTTAATGAAGGTTCACAACAAGCTCTGTGCTAAGCCAATTCTGGAAAATGGGACAGAGCCACAGCAGAGAGGTTACAGTAGGAAGCACGATGTGTTTAATTCTATCTCCTCCCCTAGAGCCGGCAAACAATGTCGAATGGAAGAGGAGATTAGTCATCTCCGTTGAAGCTGGCACCTTGCCTGCCTTATGCAATACTCGGGAAGTTGGTATCATTTACTGCCCCCATCTTACAGATGACAGGACCAAGGCCCAGGGAAATTGGGCTTCCTTCCCAAATTCCCTTAGCTAGATGATGTTTGGCAAGGGAAGGCCCAGTCAACTAGCCATTCCTGAGCTTGTGTCCTCACCACTACCCTGTTCTTACCTCCATCGTCTCTGGAGAGTCAGTGTTGTTTGCAGAGGGGGAAAGAGTGAAGGGTGTTTGTCCCCAGAGAGGATAAGGCAGTGTCACTGTGTCTGTCTCCTTCTATGTCCTACTTCTTCTAGAAAGCCCTGTCTGCCAAGGGCCAGGAAAGTATACGCCTGCTAGACACCCATGCTGCCGGGCAGATGTGGTATTGTAATAATTATTCATCTGTTTAGGACCATGCGCTCTTTAAGGCAAGCCCCTGTCTGTCTCACTTCTGTGTCCTCCTTGCCCACTGTTTATTGAGCCATGTCTTCATTTATTCCCCATTAACTAAGCGCCTGCATGTGGCTGGCACTGCAGTAGATTCAGGAGCTTCACTAGCTGAGAGAGTGCCTACCCCACAGGACTGTATTATGTATGAAGAGTGGGTTTCAAGCCTGAAGAGATGGCTCACCTTGTGAAAGCACAGAGCATCCAGGTTCAGTTCTTAGCACCCATAAATTATCTATAACCCCAGTTGCTCCATGAATATTGCATGCATGGAGTGCATAAACTTATATGCAAACAAGCGTCCATACACATTAAATTAATTAATTTAAAGAAGAAAAAAAGTAGGGCCCCAGGTTTTAGACCTGACTCAGTCACTAATCAGTGAGATGCTCATTTCTCCTCCCTGGACCTGCTATCTATAAAGTGTCATGATTAATCTTCAGTGCCGTACGGAATTTTTGGATGGCTCAGTGAATTAATAGAGAGCTGGGAGACTAGCTGACACATAGTGGTGCTACGTAAGTGTTCACTGTAAAGGGAAGACAGGCAACAAACAAGGAGAGGGGGCGTCATGGGGCAAACAGTGGGGAAGACTATAGAAGAAGATGAAAACTAAGCCGAGGGGCGTGGGGAAGGCCTGGAAGGGAGTTAGCATTGTGACTGTGTGGACCTGAGCCCAGTGTGGAGCAGATTGCCACAAAGGCTGGTCATCCAGATCTGCTGACTTAAATGGAAACGTGGACATAAAACAAATGGAGGTATAGAGGCCCAGAGCACTGGGGTGCTGGGCCTCTAGAAGAGCCCATAGACACTGTGAGCAATCGCATAAAGATAATAATGGTGTAAGAATACAGCCCTCAGTAGTTTCTCTCCCTCCCTGCTGCCTTCCCTGCTGGGCAAGACACAGGCAGAGCGAGGGCCAGCCATGCCAGGATGACTCATTCATTCCCACACAAACTTCAGAGTAGCGGGACATGGATAACACTCAGAGCCTCGGTCACCAAGACCCGAGCTAGCATCAGCCAGGTCATACAGACCTCTTAGATAATACTTCCTGAAGTGAAGATGTCTTTAGACATCACCAGCAACCCAGGAAGCCCACAGCTGCCTTCAGAGCTGCTCACACCCTCCAGGGTCCTCCCACGTTTGCTCACACACTTGTGTTTGTTCTCATTGGACACAGCCGCATGCTCACGTACACACATACGCATGCCCACACAGTCACCCAAGCACGTGGCCTGCCTCAGACTCACAGGGCCCTGCGGGGGTGGACACGTACCTTCAGAGGACACACACCTGCATATCTTCTTCCTCTTGCACGCTCAGCTCTCTCGGCTCTGCAGCTCCACCAGCCTTCATGCACCATACAAGCTCCCTGGCAACTAAAAGACACACTAGCTCTTTTACTCTCTTTGGGTCTCCTCTGGGACTGCACCCTGATCTCGTGAGCATGCACAAAGATCAGAAAACGCACTCCCTCCTTCTGCATCCCCTGTCCTTTCCTTGGCACTTAGTCCCTCTTGGTTTTGGAAACCAGCAGGAGGCACTTGGCGTAGACCTGGCTGCCTTCACCACTCCATGCATGCACAGACTTCTTTCCTTTCCCCTCGTGAACACATTCCTTTGCACACGGTCACTTTGTTCTCCTTCACTCCCCTTGCATGCTCACTTTACTTGCTTTGCAGTCATCCAAACACATGAGTACATTCAAACCCACACCCCCTGCTCTTTAGTGTGTAGGTGTTCACATTTGCATGAAAGCTGACAATGCTACGGATGCTGGGGCCTCTGTTCCTTCCCCCAGCTAGCACTGGTATGGGCCTAGCCTCAAATCCAATAGCTTCCTTGGAGTACATGGGAGGTAGAGGATATCACGGCCAGTGATGACCAGGTTGTGCAACAGAGTGACATCATTAAGTCTTGCTTTCTGTGTCTCTAATGAGCAGACTTATGGGCTGGTTGCCTCCTAAGATTTGTAGGAACTGAGGCCAGATCACAAGTGTGCTGTGGGGTAATGCTCTTGTACACTATAAAGATTTGTCATTCATATTGGCTTAATAGATGCTGGTTGGCCAGTAGCCAGGCAGGAAGTATAGGCAGGAACAACCAGACTAGGAGAATTATGGGAAGAGGAAAGGCAGAGAGTCCGTTGTAAGTCAAACACGGAGGAAGCAAGATGAGAATGCCTTACTGAGAAAAGGTACCAAATCACATGGCTAAACATAGATGAGAATTATAGATGAATTTAAGTTGTAGGAGCTAGTTAGCAGTAAACCTTAGTAATAGGCTAAACAGTTTATAATTAATATAAGCCTCTGTTTATTTAGGATTGAATGGTTGTGGGACTGGGTGGGACAGAAACTTCTGATTACACAAATGAAGCCTCTAATGATATACCACCTCTGGTTGAACCTTGTACTGCAAAGACCCTTGTGCGTATGCATGTGGGCACATCACTCTGTATAAGCAGCAATCATGGTCCACAGTTCACCCCAATCAGTATGTAGCCTCAGAAAGAAGCTCCTGAAGGAAAAACCTTGCAAGCATCAGGTTATGATGAAAGCAAATTCTGAAGTCCTCATTATTAGAGTAACACTTGAGGAGAGGACATGAACACTAGATAGGTGCATGGGTACCTCTCCTGGGCATTGTGAATTATTTCCCTATGAGAATGGCATGGCCAAGTGAGAGGAAGTGCAAGCCCCATGTCTAAGAATGCCATTGCTCTTGAGACCTGGATACTCCAGGGGCGCTTTATATAAGACTAGAGTCATGATAGTCCTGGATACCCTGAGGGTTAAGTGTGTGACATTCACCTGGGTTCATACAAGGTTTCAAGTATACACTGTAGGACTAAAACTGGTCTTTTTGGTAAGAACAGAGATGACTTCTTGGACTGGTGGCTATGAACCCTACTCCATCTTTTATCTTGGTATCTTGAAGGTGGGCTTTAGTCCAGCTCCAAATACAGTGCTCTGTGTGTCTGCTCACCAGTGTTCAGTGGGTTGTCCCGAGCCAGGGATTAGGACTCAGTCTCAACAAGAAGCAATTGCTTACCTGGGTGCTACTTTATGGAGTAAAGGAGGTGGAGGCCTGTACTAATGAAGGCTTGATTATCCTCACTTCCAGTGACCCCATCTGACCAGCAGAAGGGCCACAGCTTTCGCTGCATTCCCATCATGCCTCTGAAGAGCCTTTGTGCTAGAAGCCGATGGACTGTTGAAAATGCCCTTTGACCAACTCAAATTTATGGAGCATCCACTCAGTCCCAACATGTCCCAGTTTAGTGGTATAGTGCTGAGCAGAGCAGATGTATACTCCTCTCCTCTCAGAGAACACGGGAATCCAGGGAAGGCTTATGTGCAGGCCTAGAGACAAGAACCGAGAAAGGCTCCCTGAACCCATGCTAGAGGATGAGTAGGTCCCTACTCAAGTCTCCAGGGGCCTCTATCAAGCACTGTAAGAAGATAGGTAACCTCAGAAGGAGATTTAACTTCCATCTGCTAAACCCTGTCCTTACTGAGCATCCAAGTCCGGTGCCCGGTACTGGTTCTAACTGTCCTGGGAGCAGGTGCAGGAACCCTAGTGGGCAACCAGAGAGAAGGCAGACTAAATGTGGCATATGGCTGGGGTGTTGCTGATGCCTGTCCACAAGCACAGCACACATTCTGCATGTCTTTCTCTTTCTGTGGTATGGGGATAGAACTCGTGGCCAATGTGCACACTGGGTCAGCACTGAGCTATACATGTAGCCACCATTCTACAGGTTCTTATTTCTTTACCAGACTGGTGCTCCTGTTTTCTTTTCTTTTTTATACATTTTTATTGATATTTATTGAGCTCTACATTTTTCTCTGCTCCCCTCCCTGCCTCTCCTTTCCTCACTTCAACCCTCCCCCAAGGTCCCCATGCTCCCAGTTTACTCAGGAGATTGCCTTTTTCTACTTTCTACTTCCAGTGTAGATTAGATCGGTGTAAGTCTCTCTTAGTGTCCTCATTGTTGTCTAAGTTCTCTGGGATTGTGGTTTGTAGGCTGGTTTCCTTTACTTTATGTTTAAAAACCACCTATGAGTGAGTGCATGTGATAATTGTCTTTCTGTGTCTGGGCTACCTCACTCAAAATAATGTGTTCTAGCTCCATCCATTTTTCTGCAAAATTCAAGCTGTCATTATTTTTTCCTGCAGTGTAGTACTCCATTGTGTAAATATACCACTTTTTTTTTATCCATTCTTAGGTCAAGGGGCATTTAGGTTGTTTCCAGGTTCTGGCTATGACAAACAATGCTGCTATGAACATAGTTGAGCACATGCTGTTGTTGCACGATTGAGCATCCTTTGGATATATACCCAAAAGTGGTATTCCTGGGTCTTGAGTAGGTTGTTTCCTAATTTTCTGAGAAATGGTCCTATTTTCATTTAGGACTATTCACGCATTTAGAGATGTTTACACCGACTGATAATTTGAGTCTTTAGACCATTATAGAGAAACAAAACACTGTTAGGAGGTGCTAAGATACTAATAGAGTAACATTTTGTGGAGAGGCCCTGGCCAGGTATCCACTAGTCAACAGTGGTAGAGTTTAACTAGTCTCTGACACCAAGACAGAAATGCGAACAGGAACCCATGTTGCTGGGCCTAGAAGTGCTTAGGGGAGGTAGACAGACCTGGGTTTATGTTTTAGCTCTGCCACCAACTGGCACTATGGCCTTAGGTAAATCATCATTTTGACCTCAAAATTCTATTCTCTAAACTATAGATGGTGGTGTAAGATATTCACAGGGGTCATGATAATGAGTTAATAGATTGAAAATTTTATTGCACGGCATTCAGGCAATGGTAGCTGACAATGATGGTGATCATTCCAGAGTACGGAGCATAAACGGAAAAATTCTTGCATTATTTTGAGCCTGCTCCAAGGCTCAGATGTCAAGTTCTGGGCAGTCCTTCAGCAAAATAGCTATAGCTCTACCATAACTCCCCACTACAGGCCTGGGATCTCACAGAGCCAGCCGAGCCCCTGGAGAGGAGCACTGTCTGTTTGTAAAGTCAGGTAGGAAAGGGGCCAGCGTTGGTGGGAAGAGAATCTCTGTCTGTTTCCCTTCACTGAGGTGGACACAGCTGTGATACTGTAGGAAGGTACCTGGACGTGCAGGGACCCTGAAAAGAGAGTCTCTGCAGCAGCTGTCCCCACAGTGGTTGATGCCAAAGGC
Organism: Microtus ochrogaster; assembly: GCF_000317375.1. Taxonomy (NCBI): domain Eukaryota; kingdom Metazoa; phylum Chordata; class Mammalia; order Rodentia; family Cricetidae; genus Microtus; species Microtus ochrogaster. Next base: position 32,221,290 of record NC_022023.1, on the reverse strand, counting down.
CACTGAGATAGATGACAATTCATCACATTCCTAGACATGTGGGAACAGACACTCTCCTTTTCCTTTGCTTTGTCCAGTCTCGAGCTACCCTAGCTCTCACTATATTCTGTACACCTTCTTAAGGTAAGTCCTTACAACGTCACCCTGTGCTCCCGCTCATGTCTTCTCAGACCTCAGTGTCTGCTTGGTCAGCTTTATTTACCTTCTCATGAGCGGTCTCAAAACTCAGGAGCTTCCAACAAAGCATCTTACCTGCTCATGAGCTACAGACCAGGCAGGGTGTTCTTCTGACCGGGCTGTGTTCACCTGCTTAAGGCCTGGGAAACAACGTCCATGAAAGCTTTCCTTATGCATCTGGGGCCTCGATCTCTGCCGTGTGAACCTGCTCTCTCTTTAGTTAGCCTGGACTTGTAGTAATAGGGGCGGCGGGGCCCCAGCACCCCAGCCGCACCCCGGCCACGTCCGGCTAGCTTATGCCCTGAAATAATTACACGGACACTGTATTCTTTTAATGACTGCTTGGCCCTTTAGCTCTAGCCCTTTTCTCGGCTA
>NC_022023.1:32184501-32217448 GCF_000317375.1 Microtus ochrogaster | reverse complement strand
CAATCATGTGTGTCGCACCCCAAGGTGCGCTTACCGGGAGATTCTAGCCTACGTCCATCCTGGGTCGGAGCTTCATCACGTGTGCCTCAGAGAGCAGAGCTCTCGCCTCTGCCCGCAAGAGTGGAGCATCGTGTCTCTCTGAGGCGTCTGCCTGGGAGTCCGGAGCTGTCGAGTCTGACCTCACTTCCTCTTCTGCCCAGCATTTTGCTCCGTTCACTCCTCCCATCTACGTTCTAACCTATCAGGGCAAGCAGCATCTTTATTTAATTAACCAATGGCCTTCCTCCATCATGGACTACCTCACAGTAAGGTAGTCATAAATATGTTAGACTTCTCAGATAGCAACTGACTTCTGACATTCTAAGACGGGGGGAGGGGGACAAAGCTTCAGGCTTCCTATGCCTCAGAAAAGAAACTATAGTATTTGTTTGATTTGTTAGTCAAAGCTAACCACAGTCTCAGCCCAGATTCAAATAGAGGAAGAAGCATGGCGCCTCCTGATAGGATCCAGGAATCTGCATCACCCGCATCTGTCATAACATCCTTTATCAGTCTCCGTTCCTCTTACATTCATTCTCTTCTACTTCTTTCTCCTATTTCACGTCCCATTGTTTTTCTAAGCCTTTCCTATTTCAGCTACTCACCTGTACGTGTCTCAAGTCCTTGGCTCTTCTCCCTACTTGCAAAGAGCATGGCTGTGTGCAGGCTTCTCCCCAGCATCTGCAAGGTCACTGTGTTTTAAATTATTATCAAAATAATTTAAAGTTGGAAATAAATTTTGTGCCCTTCTACCTAAACAAATATTCATCTCTAAGGAGTATGACAGCCAGGTTCATACTTAGGAGTTAAACCAGACTAGAATTGTGACTTCTTGGCATTCTGCATTGAGATACAAGGTTTAGAGAAAACCAGTACCAGCCTACCTGGCTCCATCCAACTACAAGGATGCTCACATGCACTTATGTGCATAGGCACTCTGCTCCACACTTCTGATCTCCAAACATACCTTCTGCAAATGAAAAATGCACGCAGCAGTGTGTTGTGCATCAGAAAACAAAAAAAGAGAACCCCGTGCTGCAAACCAGGCTCAGGCCAGTATGCACAGAGAACCTTTGGATTTGTGTATAAACAGTGAAATGTCTTTTGGGGTCCATCTACTCCTCACCTCTGAGAAGGATGCCTAGTAAAAGAGTAGAGAAGAGCCCTTCAGATGTAAGTCCAGACCAAGGGCCATTTTCTGGTGTAATGACAGCACTGAGCATGTGTGCCCTGGTGTTGGGCATGCCATGAGAAACATACATTCAAAAAAAAGTAATTAATTAAAAATGCAATTTTTTAAAAGACTATTTCCCTATCACAAACAAGGCCATTTGGGAATGTGCACCCTGTGCCAGCATGTTCAGCCGACACTCAGCAGCAAGGTGCACCGTAGCCATGGCCAGCCTCTCAGGCCCACCATGATACAATGTGAATCCAGCCTGTTGTGGGAGCCTGTGGTCTCAGAGAGGAATAAGGCTGCTTGCGTTAAGCAAATTCTGTTGCCCAAGTTACCAAAAACTTGACAGCATCCCATTGTGTTTTTCATTCAAGAGCCCAGGGATGATTTAAAGGACTTGTGGTTCTAGCCCAGCCTCTCAGAACATCTCACAATGTTGACCTTTGTACAAAATCTCAAAAGTACATGAGGCTACACATGTACTTTATCTAAGTTCACCCATAGGTTGACAGCATGCCTCATCTCCCTGCAGCCTGATGGTCTCGGTTCCTCTCCACAGCTACCTAGTCAGAAAGCTGGTACCCCCCCCCATGTGGGTGATTCCAGAGAGTGTGCCATGCAGGAGGGGGCTCCCCACATGAAGTCACAATCTCTTCTAACCTGATCTTACAAGTGATATGCCTTCGCTTCTGCTATGTGCTTTTGGCCACAGAGCCTACCATGGTTACCATGTGGGAAGGTCTGCATATGATTATGAGTGCCAGGAGGCAGGGTCGTTGGAGGGCAACTTGGGGCCTGTCTACTGGATTGCTTAAAAGTTGAATAATTAAATTTGAAAAGCTTTTAATAAAGCTTGATATAGCTATCACCCTCCATCCAGCTTCATTTTCAACACGCAGACTACTTCAGCATGCTTCCTCCTTAGTGTCTTTCAGCGTTCAGTTTGCAAGTTAAGTTCTATATAGTACATATGGGCTATGTGTGTCATCGTCTTAAAATTTTAATATAAAATGTCTGTGTTTTAACATAGTCAAATCCTCATAATCCACAGTCTTAGGATGTGCCAATGAGTTGTAGGGGGGAAAGCCCACTAACCAAAACAGAAAACCAGCAAAAAGGACATCATAATGAAACCAGCGCCTTTCTCACTGTGGCAGGACTATGAAAGACTTGATTTTTCTTTATTCTTTGATGGAAAGGTGGTCTCTGCATTTTCTAAATCATTTTTACACAAAATGGTTGAGCATTCCAAAATGCTAAGGAAACAGTAGCTGTAGGTGGTAGGCACACCCCTACCCCTGTTTGCTCTATGGACAGACCCTCCCAAACCTGGGCTGACCCAAACCCATGATTATTAATGGGAACTGACCAACCAATCTATAGAGACAGATGACCACAAAACATGGAGTTCTGTTTCCTTGTAGAAAAGCAACAAAATGAACCAGAGGTCACATTGATGAGGCCACTCAGGAAAAGGGAAGTTCAAAGGCTGTTTGACAATCATCTGTGCTACAACCAAAACCAGGACTCTTTCCTACTGAGAGGTGTTGATTCCCAGCGGGATCTCTCTCCAGCTCTTTCGGGAGCCAGACAAAGGGCCACAGGCGTCTGTTCTGTCATTCTCTTCAGACACTAGACAAATTTCTAATTTGGGGGCTTGGTTTCTGGTTTCCTTAGAGGTGGAGAAGGCATTGAAGTTTTCAGTCACGGTCAGACATGTTTGTCAGTGTCTGCCGTCAGCGCATCTTAGAGGTCTACACGAGGCTCCAGTCTGGCTTCCTGAACTTGCTTCCTTTTCTCTCTGCTGTGCCCTTCTATACAGAGGTCGTGTGTTTAACGTTCATTCTTGTTTCTGTTCTTGCTAAATAATGTCAAAATTTCATATTCTTTATTTTTAATAGTGTATATTTTATAGTTGGTCTTTGACTTACAATGGTTGGAATTAAAGGTTGTTTTGACTTGAAGATGAAGGTGCAACAAACAGTAGAAACAGAACTTCAAAGAAGAAAGCAAAGTGAGCAAGCCAATAAGAAGCAACAAACCAATGTCAGTCTGTCAGGATAGCCCCATAGAGCAACTGAGAACCCTGCTTCAGCTTCTGCCTCCAGGTTCCTGCCTTGGCTTCCTCCATAAAGGAGTGTAAGCTGTAAGATGAACAGACCCTTTCCTCCTCGGGTTGCTTTTGGGTGTGGCGCTTATCACAGTGCCAGAAGGCAAACCAGAATACTCAGGGACTATGTAAAAATTCCCTTGGGCTTTGCACCTTGGATCACACCCTCAGTTCCACACCAGTTCCAGCAGAGAACCCGGAGGCAGGAGTTGCTGGTGGAGATACATGGGAGCCAGAGCTTGCCAGACCTTTCCTACTGACCGTGGCCAGGACTTTTGTTCTTTATTTCAAGATCAAAGAGAAGCCCTTGAATTAAGCTAAGCCGTGGGCTCAGGATTTCTCTTTAAGCAGAGGGATCTTAAAAGCTGAGCAGGCCCTTACAGACACTACTCTAGCTTCATGCAAGGCCTAGAGAGGCAACCGAATGCCCAGGGCCACAAGCCTGACACAGAGCCCTCCACCCTACCACCTGGAGAATGTGAGAATGAGTCTCCTGGGCAGCCAACGGCCATCTGATCATCTGATGGTGGCAGTTCCTGGAATTTGTCAACCCAGCTGTCTGGGGTGAGGGTGGGGTGCAGCGTGGATAGTTTTTACTCCCCTCCTGCCAGCTGGACTGTCTTTAATGACTTCTGAGGTCATTAGCACAAACTGCTAAAGAACTCCAAGCTAGGACTCGGCCTACCACTGCCTTGGGCTTGAGCCCCAGTCCTTCAGGATACTCCATACCGCACTTGTGAAGCCTCTCTGCTGTCTCATTCATGAGAGAGAGCTAATGAAAGAATTTAGGGATGACCCTCTGAACCAGGGTGTTGCGGTGCATGGGGCCTGTAACCCCAGCACTCAGGAGATAAGGCAGGAGGATCAGGAGTTCAAGGTCATTCTCAGCAATATATTGAGTTCAAGGCCAGCCATAGGCTTTCAAAGACCCTGTCTCAAAAATAAAACAAAACAGCTGTTATCCATTGAACCTCCGTTTCTTCATGAGAGAAACGAGGTGAAAAGAGAAGCTCTCATCCTCCACCTGTCTCCGTGCTTTGGCCTCAGGCACTGAGGGCTCCCGAGGGTCGTTGATGTCTGTTCCTTTGTTTCTCGGTGTGGTGGCTGGGGCAGAGGATGTACAACCCGACCCATCGACTCTCCTTGATGCTTTTCACCCTTCTGCTGTGGAGCCTGCACTGCAGAGAAGCACAGGGCTGTCAGCTTTTGTGAGCAGCCACAAAGCTGTCTGCAGTCCCGCGCAGAGCCGTGCCTTTCTATCCCATCCCAGGCGTACTTGAGTTGCATTTTGTTTTGAGAGCTTGTTAGCATTCTGGATTTAATTAACTGGCAGAGACAAAGCCCCACTGTTTCCCTCACCCCGAGTCCATGCCCATTCTACCTACCCGCTGACCCCAGTTCTCAGCCCCAGCCCACATCCAGGTGGGGTGCTCATTGTCCTCCTGGAGGCTCAGCTCTCTCATGAAAAGGAGGTCCTTGCCACCGCCTGCCTCCCCACCCCACCTCTCGCCCACCTCACCTCTTAGCTCTGGCATTCATGATCTACCAGGCCCCGGGCTAAGCATTTGTGTGTTTTTAGATCATGGTATCCTAAAAGTCCTATGAGACAGGATTTGTAGATCCATTTTCTAGAAGAGAACTAGGTTCAAATTGTCACTTAGCCACAGCGCTTATCCAGGGTCACGTGGAGTAAATGACAAAACTGGGCCTCCAACCTCAATCTGTGTAGGATTCTAAATGGTTGGACTGCTGGCCACTCCAAAAGGCTGCCTGCCTAAAAGGCAGAACTACTTCAGGTTCCTGGAGGTCTGCCTACCCCGAGTTTCCACGTACACTTCTCCTCAGGCCCCCCCTTCCAGAGAGCATACTCTCCTGTGTCTGAAAGCGGCGGTCAGCTCACACACCCACTGCAGACTAAGCAGTGGGCACCCTTGACTTCCAGAATCCTCCCCACTGCCTTGGCCCTAGCGCTCCTTTAAGAGTCTTCCTAACCAGAAAAGCCCACCCACTGAGTGTGGCTGATTCTGTCTAGCTGCAAAGGCATAGCCCCCACCCTGCCTCTGTGTCAGGAAGGAGAGGCAAAAGCAGCAGCAGTCTAGGGTAGGCAACAGACACAGGATGGGAGGACAGACGCACCACACCTCCTGAGACTGTGTCCTGACCCTTCAACCCATGGTGGTGGCTTTGAGCAAGTCACTTACTCTCGAATGTCTCCCTGTCTTCTGAACTGTAAAAGAACAGTCCCGTTACCTCTGTCATGCAGTCATTCGAGGACTGGCTGAATCAGTGCTTGTAAAGAGGTCGCTGAAGCCTCTCTCCACCAGGCAGCCAAATTTCATACAAGAAGCCAGCAAACATTACGTGGGCTTTACATTCCCAGCCTGGCAACCCTATGCGTGACATCCCTTCTGCCTGGGGTGGAGTCACAGGCTCCACCTATTGCTGAAAGGTCTGTCGAGGGACTTACTCTCGTCTAAACAACCACGGAGAGGTTTCACACCTTGCCCAAGCCACTGGGGCTGAGACTGGTCAGCACTTGCATCCTAGTTCAGAACCTTCTGCCCAAATCCGTTTTCTTCTGCTACTGCGTCCTGCCTGCCTGGAGAAATAGGGAGATGAATCAGCTGTGGGTGTTGGCTGAGGAGACGGTTCACTCAGGAAAGGGCTTGTCATGTAAGCACAGAGACTCGAGTTGGGATCCCTAGCATCCAAAAAGACAATTTTAAAAAGTATGGCATCATGCGCTTGTCATCCATGCCCCCACCCAGGAGACAGCCACAGGAGGATTCACAGAGCGCACTGGCCGGCCAGTCTAGTCTAAATGTCCAAAAATAAAGTCGGCAGTGAGTGCCTGAGGGACACCAGAGTCGACTTCTGGCCTCTGCACGCAGTGCACACACAGATGCAGGTCCCACCGTCAGCCAGCTTACCATCCAGGATAGACGTCTTCTTCCCCAGGCTCTTTCTCTCATCCTGCTGCACCTTCTGTGACTCTCTTTGTCTTGGTGTGCCCTGGCTAGCAGGACTGATGGGGCAGTGGTGTGGTGGGGAGCCAATACACATCCCCACAAAGCTACATCTGCTGCCCATTGCCTTTGCAGAGAGGGGCCAAATTTTTTTTTCACCAGGATCCGTGGTGCTCCTAGAACCCTGCTGGCCTGCACTGTGATACATGAGTGCATACACACACATGCACACACACATGCACACATGCACTCATGAACGCACACTCCCACACATGCATGCATTGCATGCGTGCACACACACACACATGAGTGACTCTATTTCCCGGGTTGTTAGGAGGGTTGAGAGTCAATACTCATAAAGCTCTGGAGCTGCACCGGTGTGTGGTAAACAGTCTTTATCCAGAAGTTCAGCTTGGTGCTCTATCTGCAGTCCCAGCATTCAGGAAGTGGAGGCAGGGAGGTCAAGAGTTGCAGACCGTCCTTGGCCAGCTTGGACTATAGGAGATGCTATCTTGAGGGTGGAGGGGGACTCTGTTTGCTCATAATGCTTGGGACAGCAGCCAACCCCTATGCTCTGCGAGCTTGGGCAAGGCATGTCCCCAAGTTTTCCCTCGGCCTTTTTTGGTTGTTTTGTTTTTGTTTTTCGAAACAGGGTTTCTCTGTGGCTTTGGAGCCTGTCCTGGAACTCACTCCGTAGACCAGGCCGGCCTCAAACTCACAGAGATCCACCTGCCTCTGCTTCCCGAGTGCAAGGATCAAAGGCGTGCGCCACCACTGCCCAGCTCCCTCAGCCTTTTCAAAGAAATCATCAGGCTGAGCTAAATATCCCTGCCTCAGATTCTCAGGTTCTGATATTCAATGGCTTTGGAAGGCCGTGGTCAGGCAGGCATGGTCAGTGGCTGGCAGGCTTGGCCGGGAGGTCACTCTTGGCCACTCTGAGAAGGAAGAAAAGCTGAATGGAGTCGTCTCCCTCCTCTCATAATCAGGAGCAGGCTAAGCCAGGCTTCAGCTCCAGTTATGGTGGGCTGAGGGCTGAGGCTGAGAGCAGGCGGATGAGTCACCAGGGAGCCTCCGTGGTTCTGGAGCTCCAACCAGCCCCTGGGCAGAGGAACTGCAAGGCTTAATGGTGTGGTTTGAGAGCTGGGGTACAACAGAGGGATAAGCCTGTCCTTGCATGCCCTGGATGGCATCCGAAGGCCATTTGCCTCCACATTTTACCCGGGAAGCTTTGGCCGGGGTTACTGATTCTGCCTCTCAGTCCCTCTTCCCCTTCCTCAACACCACTCAGCATCCCAGGATCCATCTGCCAGATGTCAGGTGCAGAAGCTGCACCATCAGCCCAGGACCCCTCCTTCTTCAGTCTCCAGGCTCTCTGCCTGTGCTGCAGCGACCCTTTCTTAAGAAGTCATACGGCAAAAAGAAACCATCCGTTGGTGTCAGGAAGCCCAGGGTTTAAATCTCAGGTCTGCATTTACTTGGGAACGATACTTGGGTTCTCAAAGCCTACATTTCCCTACCTGGAAAAAAAAAATCCCTTTCACCCAACTCAAGAGGGAAGCCTATCAAGAGCCTCCCAGGAAACCGCCTGTAAGCAAGCAACCTCTGCATGGGGGGTTCCATGTGGCAAAGCAGCTACCTTACTGGGAACTACTGAAGAGCTAACCCTTGACGCAAGCACCTCTGCCTCTCACCGACAAATGGGGTTCATGATGACGCCTGCCATAGGGGCCAATGCAGCTACTCTAGGAACTGCACATCTAGCAGCCCTATGAGGCGATGTCCTTTCTCAGAGCATGGGAGTGACTGAAAGGGAGGGCAGGACAATAAGAAGTGACATCATTAGCCGGGCAGTGGTGGTGCACGCCCTTAATCCCAGCAAGCGGGTGGCAGAGGCAGGCGGGTCTCTGTGAGTTCAAGGTCAGCCTGGTCTACAAAAGAAGAAGAAGAAGTAGCATCATCTCTAGAAGAAGGACAAGAGGATAATGGGCCAGGGCTCTGGCACCTTCACCAGCTGGACTGCTTCTTTACTGCTAAATTCCTAGAACCTGGCCCAGTGCTTGGCAAAGTAGGTACATGCAGATCCTTACTGCATGACAGGGAAGCAAATCCTGTGATCCCCGTCCTTGTCACGTACTTGGTGGTAAATAAGTGTGCGCTGGGTTCACATGCAAGTGAGCAGACGCCAACATCAGGGATGTGATCCCAGCACAGTTCTCCATATCTGTGATTTCTACCACTTCCTATCAGGGATCCCTATTGGAGATCAGGGCTTCTTAATTGGAGGTCATGGAACCCCCTCCAGATTATATGTGTAGTACGGTGTGTGTTTGGCAGTGTATCTAACCTGATTTTAAAAATGTCCAATTTCTGACTAGGAAATGCTTTTTTAAGATTTACTTATTTTATTTTATTTTATGCATATGGGTATTTTGCCTGCATGCACAAATATATGCACCACATGCATGTCTGGTGCAGTGGATCCTTGGAACTGGATCCAACTGGACAGTTGTGAGCTGCCATGTGAGTGCTGGAGATTGAACCTGGGTCCTCTAGAGAAGCAGCCACTGCTCTTAACCACTGAGCCATCACTCCAACTCCCACAAAACAACTCTTTAATTGTAAAAAGTTTCTGGGGTTTTTGTTTTGTTTTGGTTTTGGTTTTGGTTTTAATTTTTTGATATAGGTGTCTCTGTGTAACAAGTCTGATTATCCTGGAATTTGCCTTATAGACCATCAGGCTGGCCTCGAACTCACAGAGATCCACCTGCTTCTGCCTCCTGAGTGCTGCTACTGCCCAGGATTCGATTTTATTTTTTATTTTATGTGTGTGTATTAACATTCATTTGTGTGTTGCTTGCAGAGGCCAAAAGTAGATATCAGATCCTCTGCGGCTAGAATTATAGGTAGTTGCTGAAATGATCTGGCGCAAGCAAGAAGAGAACACAAGAGATGAACAAACCCGCTTAGGAGTTTATTAGAAGGGAAAGTGCACACAGGCCTGGGGATGGTATACAGAGAGAGAGCAAAGATGGCACATCCAGCTTTTAAAGGCCGCCTAGCACATGCGCACAGGGGGAAGATGTGACTATGTCACACGCTGATGACAGGCGACCGGGAAGTGCAGCCTTATGGGTGACTGAATAATTACAGCTGTGAGCCTCTTAATGTAGGTGCTGGGAACTGGACTCTGGTCCTCTGAAAGAGTCATGAGTGCTCTTAGTCACTGAGCCATCTTTCTGGTCCCCAGTTCTTTTTAATTGTCATATTATCAGAACTATCGTGTGTGTGTGTGTGTGTGTGTGTGTGTGTGTGTGTGTGTGTGTGTGTGTGTGTGTGTGTGAGGTGTGTATGAGAGAGAGAGAGAGAGAGAGAGAGAGAGAGAGAGAGAGAGAGAGAGAGATGGGGAGGGAGGGTCACACATGCCATGACACACATGAAGACCGGAGCACATCTCCATCAAATTGATTCTCTCCTTCCACCTTTATGTGGGTTCCAGGGATCAAACTCAGGTCACCAGGTTGTGTGACAAAGACATTGACCCACCGAGTCATCTAGCTGGCCAAAAAAAAAAAAAAATGGTTTTAAATAACTCAGCTCTGAAAGATGTATATCTTCCTGGCGCCTAGTGAATTTCCTCATTTGCTTCATCAGAACCCCAGAGATTTTTTTTTCTTTAAATGCAGAGAATTGGGCTAGAGCTATATAGCTCAGTTCGCAGAATGCCTACCTAGACTGCACAAAGCCTTGGGCATGATCCCCGTCGCCATGTAAAATCAGGTGCCATGGTGCATGTCTACCATCCCAGCACGTGAGAGGTAGAAGCAAGAGAATTAGAAGTTCAAGTTTATCCTCAGCCACATGGTAAGTTTGCAGCCAGCCTGTAATACATGGGACCCATCTCAAGAAAAAAAAAATGTGTGCAAAGTTTCCACGTTTGTCTCTGAGACATTGATTCAGGGCGCCATCAGTCTGTGGTGCCCCCTCGCCCACACCACATACATGCAATTAGTCTGCCATCTCCTGTGTGCAGATGTAATGAGCATAGGTTCTCAGAGGGGCTGGCTTGCCTTCTGAGCGGCTGCTACACTGGGCAGCTCTCACAGAGCTGTGTGCACTGACGACCTCTGCCTCATACCCTCTGAGTGGGACAGGTGGAGTCAGGGCCTGAAACTTGAGAGTATCAACTAGGACTCATAACATCTGAACTCAGAGCTTTTATCTCTTTTAAAGAATATCTTTAGAAGCCAGGTGGTAGTGGCGCATGCCTTTAATCCCAGCACTCGGGAGGCAGAGGCAGGCGGATCTCTGTGAGTTCGAGGCCAGCCTGGTCTACAAGAGCTAGTTCTAGGACAGGCTCCAAAGCTACAGAGAAACACTGTCTTGAAAAAAATCAACAACAACAAAAAGAATATCTTTATTGCTGCAAAAATATATATCAAACATACATATATAGTGAATATACACGTGTATGTGTGTATGTATATTTTTTCAGAAAATTTAAGATGTATAAATAAAATCACCTCTCCTCCCACCATCCCTCCCCCCACCCCATGACTGACATGGTGGCACACAGCTTTGATCTAAGTACTTAGGAGGCAGAGGCAAATGAATCTCTATGAGTTCAAGACCAGCCTAGTCTACTTACAGAGTTCTAGGCCAGCAGGGTTACACAGAGGTACCCTTTCTCAATAAATAAGTAAAAGCTACTGTTAACACCTGGCTTGCTTGATTTCTACTTAGCAGGCACGTCTATGAAACATCCCCTGTGTATCAGAGCCCTGCACCACCGACTCGCTGGCACTACCACCCCCCTTTGTCTCCACCGTGCACCATCTTCTCCTAAACACATTTATATTTGTCTCAAATTTTAAAGCCAATAAGATCATACTGTGTCATAGCCTAGCCTTTTACACTCGAAATTTCCAAACGTTCTTTCCATGCCATTAAATATTCATCTACAGACTCACAATATAATATAATGGTTGCATGACACCATATCGCAGGCAGGTTTCATGCTTCTCAGACTGGAGCACATGTAACCCTGAGGGCAAAGCCACAAGATAAATGTCACCCATCTTCCCGAAGCACAAATTTGATTCACAACTTTGGGAGGGAAAAAACATTCAGTATCAAATGATTTCAGATAATCCATAGTGTAGGTTAGAGAAAACCCATAATTTTTAAAAAGAAAGCAGCAAAAACCCAATCTGTGTGAACTCCATAGATAACCTATTGAATTGCCCTCTGAGGTTACAAACAGGCAAGAACAAAATTCCAGCTCAGGTCCCCCGTGTGTATGCATAGGGAAACGCCCAGGGAAGAGAAAAGGGGATTCCAGATCTGCGGCTTAAACTGAGGCAGAAGAGCCAGGGGCCTGGCCTGCACCCCTCTGCCATCCTTACATGACATCACCTGTCAATGTGTACATGGGGGCCTTGCCCCTGAGAACACACACACACACAGGGTGGAAATCGGCTTCCCACACAGTCCAGCTTCTAGCAGCAGCTTTTCCTTTCACCCAGCATCAAGCTGAACTTAGTGCTCACTAGCTGTGCCCATCATGATGACCTGCCCTCCTCCTTCCATCTTGCACATTCATTTCTTCTGTGCACATTTGTTCTGTGCACATTCATTTGTGCTGGTATTTCCCATGAAGCTAGAAGCCCTTCATTCCAGAGCAAGAATTATATCAGGTGCCTGTAAAGTGTCAGGAATCATACAGTGTTTTATCTGTCATATCTGAAGCCTTCATAGCGTCTTTGCAAAGTATATATCACGCCCCCTAGCCCCCACTGAATAAAAGAAGAGGAGAAGGAGTAGGTACCAGGCAGGGTGGCGCATGCCTTTAATCCCAGCACTTGAGAGGCAGAGACAGACTGATCTCTGAGTTCAGGGTCAGCCAGAGCTACACTTGTCTCAAGCACACACACAAACAAAAGGAACAGGGCAAAATAGTATCGCTGCTCATCAGGCGCTCAGCCAGTCAATATGTATCAAATCCTACAAACCAGCAAACATGTGTTGCTTGCTAGAATACTGATACCATGCTGCTTTCAGGGACTTGTAGGTGAACAGAGACAGTGACGTTCTGCAAACCTTAGTGACTGTTGTATATCCAGAGTCCCATGAGACTGCCTCTGAGAGAACCCACTTGAAGAGTAGGCCACTTGGGGAGGGGGGACGACCTCTTAGCACTCTGTCCCTCATCTCCCCTTTGTAAATTGGAGGGAGTGATGGCTGTGCTGACTTCCTAGGGATCCTGTGAGTGATCGGTGAATTAATATGTGTCAGCATTCAGAGCAGAGCTGTGCCAAGGTATCTTGCTGTGGATGGTAGTATGAAGGAGTGGCATGGGTAATGGGGCAGAATCTCATTCCAGTGACATTTCTTTGGTAACTGCAGATGAATAGGGGTTTCCTTGGTGACATATACAGAGGCAGGGGCACAGAGTGTTGTAGGTAGAGGGAATGATAGGCAAAGTACAGCATCACCTCACTTGGGAAGCTACAGGGGGTGTGGCTAAAACACAGTATCCACATGGGGAAACCATCCGGGTTCACAGCGGTCAGCAAGGGGCCCGCGATTTTTAACAAGGCTTCTCCAGGTTCTTGCATAGCCTGGCTGATCTAAGTCTGGTGAGACGCTCAGTAAATGTCGAGTGAATGACTGACCATGTGCACAGCTGTGTTGGCTCCACCTGCTTCTACTGTCACCCAACCAAATAGCAAGTCCACAGCCCCAGGCATAGTGATGTATACACATCCATTTTGTCAGGCTCTTTCTTCTTGGCGGTATACTGAGCTAAGTTTGGGTGGAAATCTCCCACACCATATCACGAGGCTCAGATCTAAGCCAGCAAGTTAGAGGTGAAACTCAGAATCGTCACAATGGGATCAGGACTGGGACCCAAGCAGAGGCACTCGGAGACAGTAACACACAGGATGCAGGGGCTCTGGAAAGCTCAGTTAGAAAACCAGGGGTGGGCTGAAGATGTAACTTGATTGGTAAAGCATTGTGTTGCTTGCACCCAGCCCTGGGCTTGATCCCCAGCACCACACAAGCTAAGTATGGTGATGCACATCTGTAATCACAACACTCCAGAGGTGGGGGTGGGAATTGGGAGGTCAAGATCAAGATCATCCTCAGCTACATAGTGAATCTGAGGTTTCATGATACCCTGCCTCAAAAAAAAAAAAAAAATCAGGAAAGAAAGAAAAAGAAAATGGGGCCAAAGGATGGATGACTTTGCAAGCCTGACAGCCTGAACCCACAGAGAAAAACTGAACGTGGTGTCTTGCATATGTAATGCCAGCATTTCTAAGGAGAGATGGGAGAAAGAAACAGAAGAACCAGCTGGCAATACCTGCAGCACAGCAAGCAAAACAAGAGAGACTCTGCCTCGAAAGTTAGCCTTTGACCAACGCACTCACACGTACACTCTCGATAAATGATGCTTCTTTTAGAGAAAGACTGGGGGATGGAACGAGGGCTCTGAGCACTTGCTACTCTCGCAGAGGACTCGGGTTTAGTTCCCAGCACCCCTGTCAGGCAGCTCACAACCCTCTGTAACTCTAGCTCCAGGGGATCCCATGCCTCTGGCTTCGTTGGGTATCTGCACTCACATATATGCACCCACATTCAGACATGTCCAACTATGCAAAATTAAAAATAATCATTTTCTTAAGAGGGAAAGGCTAATATTGAACCCAACCCCCATCTCTCAGATGGGGAAACTGAGGTTCAAAGAACAAGTGCCCTAGGCCATGACAACTGCAGTCATATTAGAGCTGAACCCGATATCTATTCTTCACCACCAAAGATAGCCAATATCTATTCTTATCACCAAAATTTTCTTCCACACGGCCCCGACTTTCCTTTCCCAGTTTGTGGGGGGGGGGTCTCACAGTGGGGAATATGCATAGCCATAATCACCCAGGGTTCAGTCTTCCAGCCCCACTTGGGGCACTTATTACAAAAGACAAAACTCTGGAGAGCAGGCGTGGGCGGGTTGCTCAGGGTCATGGCCTGCTTATGCCTTATTCTTTTTTATTCCCCCTAGCTTTTTTAATTGAGTTTGAGGTAGTTGTTTTTGTTTCCTTAAGAAATGGAAAAGAATGGAGCTGCGTAAATACAACGGTATTAACTCTGAAAACCCCCCTGCCATCTTAACTCCCTTACTGCAGAAATAAAAGAGAAATAATTTGTCCACCCACACGTAGCTCTTTCTGACGAAGGTAGGTGAATTTTGCTTTGCTAATCGAGGGTGACTGCTGGAAGTGGAGCCTCGCTGCCTGAGCCGGGATTGAGAGGAAGCCACGGCAGCAAGAGAAGGTGCAGACCTCCAGAGGCTAGCTGGCAGTTCTGTGCTCAGACAGCCCAGAGTTACCAACCCCTCCTGTCCCATCCTCCGCAGGTCTCCCCCAGCAGGTAGAGATGGAACCACTGGACGAGGCTGAAGGGCTCCCCAGCAAGCAGAGGGAGATGCCACCACCCCCGCCACCCTCACCGCCCTCTGAGCCAGCTCAGAAGCTGCCACCTCAAGACTCCGGGAGCCACTCCCTCACTGTCAGAAGCAGCCTGTGCCTGTTCGCTGCCTCTCAGTTCCTGGTAAGGATGTCACTGGCCTCACTAGGGCCTGAAGAGAGGGTGGGTTGAGGGACATCCTTCTACTTCTTCCTTAGATGGCTGCCTGGGGAAGCTGAGGGACGAGGGTCTTTCTGGTGTCCCTCAGTTACTCCAAGTCTTCTGACTGGAGTGAGGGGAAGGCTGGAGTTCTGAGCTACAGTCTCAGGAACGAAGCTCCTTGGGTCCTGTCAACCCTTATCCCCTAACTAAGAAGACAGGATTCCCAGTCCCTGAGCTCCTGCTCCTATGGGTTCCCCCTGAAGACTTCTCACCTAAGGAGGCCTTCCTGGAAGACCTCTCTTCTGTGTGTGCCTCTGGGGTCTCCTGTGGGAAGGGCTCAGTCACCTATGATTAGCTTTTCTCCCGAAGAGTGCTGTTGCCTCCCCTGGGTACATGGCCCTTCCTTCCGCTGCCCAGTCTGAGAGGCTCGGGAGCTTGCTGGGGGCCCAGGCTGGGGCTGAAGGTGAGCTCTGCAGGGCAATATAGGGGCAAAGAGCCGCAACTGTGCGCTCAGTCTGCTCCCCTGACTGCCCCAGCTCGCCTGTGGGGTGCTCTGGCTCAGTGGCCATGGCCACTCCTGGCTGCAGAATACCACAGACCTCATCTCCTCCTCGCTCACCCTGTTGAACCATTTGGGACCTGTGGTGAGTAAACTCTGGGGACCCCTAGGACAGTGGGATAAAGTGGGGATAAGCTTGGGCTTCCCATCCCTCCCTCACAACATCTGGCTGGGGCATCTCTGGGTTCAAGAACCCAAAAGCCATCTGCGTGCATCCCACTCAGACCCAGGATGCATTTTCTTTTGAAATAGACAAGACCATGACCTCTCCCAACCCCTCAGGGCACTGACTAGTTTGTCTGATGTTCCCCAGGCCTGGCTAGGTTCTGGGACCTGGGGGATCTCAAGTCTGCTGCTAGCCTCTCTAACTGTGGGCCTGGTCATCATCACCACCCTGGTAAGGTACCTCCTTGTCCTGAGCCTCAGGGCAGTCCTACCCCCTTCCAAAGCCTCGCTTCCCACTGGATGCACCTGACCCCCAGACAGGCTAACCTGGTTTTGAATTGGACAAAAACAGGCTTCCTCCTTCAGCAGTATGCCTACTTAAAGCAAGAAGTTCCTTCCTAGAAGTTATTGGGGATAAGAAAAAGGGCTGAGGCAGGAAGAACCCCCAAGCCCCACCCAGAAGAATTAAGTCCACTAGAAACTGGGGACAGAGAAGGTACAGTGTGGGTAGAGCCTGACATCTAAGAGCCAGGAGAATGTGGTTACTCTAGACCTTGTAGCATCAGACAGCCCAATCCCACAGAGTAACCCATGCGCCCAGCAGGCAGCAAGCATGAGCCCAGGTCCATGATGCTGTATGCTTCCAACCAGGTGTGGCACCTCCTCAAGGTACCCCCAGAGCCACCTGCCCCGCTCCCCCCAGAGGACAGGCGCCAATCCGTGAGCCGCCAGCCCTCCTTCACCTACTCGGAGTGGATGGAGGAGAAGGTAGAAGATGACTTCCTGGACCTGGACGCGGTGCCCGAGACCCCTGTGTTTGACTGTGTGATGGACATCAAGCCCGAGACTGATCCCACCTCGTTGACTGTCAAGTCCATGGGTCTGCAGGAGAGGTGGGAGGGGCAGGGGATGGGTGGGCTGGGGATCACAAATTCTCAGCTCCTGTTAGGAAGGCAGATACCTAGCTCCTAGGTTAGAGTGCAGGGTTTGCCTCATAGCTTAGCATGTGTAATCATGTGCTTTCACAGTAATGCATATTGATTGGGGTACTTCAAGATGAATGCCCAAAAGTGCAGTTCCTTCCCATGCACACACAGGCATGTGCAGGCATGCACATGAGCACACCCATATTCTTCTTGGATCGAGGAAGTCAGATACAGAGCTTGTTGGAGCCTTTAACTTGACTGTGTTCCTTGTAATTTGACAAAGGGACAGTAGGTAGCATTTCCCAAAACCTCTACTTCCTGTAAGTACCCCCATAGGATTCCATGAGCAAGTTTTGAGAGGTAGTGGCATCCTGCATTTAAGGCTGGGTAAGCCAGCTCACACATGGTTTGAATTACCCACAGGATGTCGTAGAATATACTAGACGGGAACTCAGAAAACTTAGACGATCTTTTTTTGGTTCTGCCACTTTCTCATAGTAAAAGCCTGAACAATGCTAGTATCCTCCTAAAACTCAGTGACCCTTTCTGTGTGATGAGGATCCCTGCTGTCCCAAGGTTTTAGACACCGGGCATGATGGAGCTGGCCCAGTGCAGCTAGCTATATGGGTGGGCTGCTACTGGCTGCCTTTGAGCTCCCTCCTTCCCTGGATGCAAAGGGCCCTGGCCTTTCCACTGAAACGCACTGAATACCATGACAGCCTCGTTCTAGAACTGTGATGCTGGGTTCTGAAGCTGGGCTCTCGAGCTTGAGGTTCACCTTAGCACGTGTCTCCCTGTGGGCCTCCTCCCTCAGCAGAGTCCAGGGGAGGGCCATTAGGGATTGCTTGGGTTGAACTTTCAGAACTGGGGCCTCTGCCCCACTGTGGGAAGCAGCGGACAGGTGTGTGGGCAGAGCCATGTGCTCCTTAGAACAGGTTCTTGTCACATCCCTCTTCCTGAAGCCCACCCTACTCTCCTCTAGCCACCTTCTTTCTTTCATGCCTAAGGCTGGTATCTTCTTCTGTGAACCCTTGCAGGAGGGGCTCCAATGTCTCCCTGACCCTGGACATGTGTACCCCTGGCTGCAATGAGGAGGGATTTGGCTACCTGGTGTCCCCCCGGGAGGAGTCAGCCCATGAGTACCTGCTCAGTGCCTCCCGCATCCTCCAGGCAGAGGAGCTACACGAAAAGGCTCTGGACCCATTCTTGCTGCAGGCAGAATTCTTTGTGAGTTCCTTGAAGTGGCCAGCCACCTTAGCACTCCTAGGGCCCACCATGCAGCCAGTCAGTACCACAGAGTATACAGATTCATGCATGGAATAGACTAGCATCCCGTTGTCATCTCTCCAAGCACCCTGGGCAAGCTCTTAGCCTCTGAGACTTGATATCCTCATCTGGAAAGTCACAAATGGCAGGATCTTTGAAGGAGTTAAGGAGGACAATACCGTACATCAGGCAGGCAGATTCTTTATCTGTTGGAAGAACTGGAACTGGGCTCTGGAAGCCACAGAAAGCAGCCTCCTCCTGGTGGTGTAGTTCAGTGGTAGAACACGTGCCTAGTAGCATACACAAATCTGGGTCAACCCCCAGGGAAAAGAAAGCCTCGCCTACTCATTCTCCTGTCTTCCTGCCCTCCTCTGCCTGATATCATCAAGGATGTTTATCCCCATGCTCCTGGGTCCCCCCTTTTCTTCCCAGGTTTCAAGCTTAGGCTAGGGCTTAGTCCTTTCCCAACCTCTGACAAGTAACAGTCCTGATCTCCTGACCGGAGTGTTTAGCCACATAAGAGCTCAGCCATGAGCACGTGTGGCCTGTATTGTCAGCACAAGGTAAGTCTGAAGTGAGACTTCGGCAGTGTTAGACTTTTGATAATGGTCCTCAGAAATAGCAGACTCCACTGCCAGGGGGGTCTTGGCCTTGCCCCATGGGTCTGCACCCATAGTTAATATTAAAAAAAACAGAGGGGGAAGGGGGGACCTGATGCTCACCAGTCCACTCTTCCATCGAACTCACCAGTCAGGTAGCACACACACTGCTGCTTGGGCTCAGTGCTCCAAGATCTCCAGAGCTTGTCTCCACCTGCAGAAAGCCCAAAGTGGTGGACCCCAGCCTTCTTCATGTTCCCCCCCACACACACACACATACCAGCAGAAACTGTTCATTTCTGGGTCAGGTGACTGGTACCTTCCTCCCATCATTCCCACCTCCCTGTAGTCAGCCTTCCTCCACCACCCAGTTCCCACCATCATCCTCTTCCCATGAAAACAGCCTTCCACGTCCCTTCCTGCTCATCAGATACTATAGATTTTTGCCAGGGAGAAAGGAACACAACCTGCTCACCCACTCCATGGGCAGTTCTGCACATGTGTGTGGTGGGGGTTTTTTTATTATTATTATTATTATTGTTTCTTTTGATTCTCACAAGAGCCCTAGATGATATCATCATCTACACTGGGCAAAGACCATCTAGTATATCCAGAAAGAGTGAGTAGTAAGACCAGGTGCTAAAGTGTGCAGCCTGATTAGCAGGGAAGGCATCGGGAGGCATCATTGGGGAGATATCCCAGAGGCCATGGGTGGGGGAATGGCGCTAAGGTGAACTTGAGAGTTAGAGCCAATTTGGATGTGCAGAGCTGAAACTAGTACTCTCAGCAAGCGTAGCACCATGAACGCAGACCTGAGCCTAGGCAGAGGAGGGACGGAGGCATAACAGAGTGGGAAAACAAAGAAAGCCGAGTCAGGAAGAACACAAGTTCAGGGCCCGCCTGGGCCATATAGGGTTAGTGAGCAACCAGCTGAGACCGCCTCAGAATTTAAAAGTGGGTGGGAAAAGTTGGAATTTTAGTTCAGTGGGAGGGTACTTGTCAGGCATGCACAAGGCTCTAGGTCCAACCTCCAGCATAAGGGAGACATGGGGAATAGAACAAGAGAAGACGCAGACCCAATTGCAGATGAAGGGAAGCCAGATCTGAAGAGGTGCCCATCGGACATGGAACTCATTCGAAGGCACAAAGGGCCTTAAGGGATGAGAAGTGGGTTCCCTTTTTACTGGGCAATCTTAAAGGAAGTGACTTTGGATAGACAGGATGTGTGGAGGAGAGGAGGGTGGATCAAGTCTTTCCAAAAAGTGAGCATCACAAACAAAAGTCCAAGGTGAGGATGCCCACAGCAGGAACGCGCGTCCCCAGAGCTACCTGACTGGCTGTTGGACAGAAAACAGGGAGGGAGGGGGCGATTGGCAGGGTCACTTTGTCTTGTTCATTTTCACTTGGCCTTTCATTAAATGTCTGTCTTAAACCAAGCTGGCCCTCAACGGACTATCGCTGTGCTATTTAGTTTATGCCCTTGGCAAATGCCAGTAACTGTTACAAATGTGTGTGTGCACTCACTCAGTAGTAAATGTTCGTCGAATGAATGCATGACCTCAAGACAGCCCCTGCACTGGCAGGTGGAGCTGAATATGGACTTTTGGGAAGACCAGCCTGAAGCTACTTACAGACCCCTGTCTTCCTCATGTAGGAAATCCCCATGAACTTCGTGGATCCAAAGGAGTATGACATCCCAGGACTGGTGCGGAAGAATCGGTACAGAACCATCCTCCCCAGTGAGTACCTGCTGCCCCAGGGTGGAGAGGAGCTTGGGTCCGGTCATCTGGGAAGACCTAAATCCGGAGCCGGGCCTCTAGGGATGGTGGGCAGTCATCACAGTAGGGGGTATGGAGACCAGGCCAATCCGGAGAGAGAAGGGATGGAGAGCAGAGACTGAACTGGCTCCTTCTCTAGCCCTGGCCCCTGCCCTTCCTGGCTAGTGACATTGAACTCTGGAGAAACCCAGAGAGAAAAGGTAGCTCTGAGGTAATGAGCAGTGACTGAAGTATTTGCATGGCCTTTCTCTTCTGGGTGGGTGTATTTTGAGAAGAAAACATTAAAGGCTCAGAGAAGGTAAGTGTTTGTCCACAGCCACACAGCTAGTAAAAAAAAAAAAAAAATCTGGTCTCTAAACCTGGGCTTCTGTGACCCCAGAATCAGGCTTTTTCGTCTGCCTGTGTTCTGTATGACCTGGCTGTCAGTCCTCCAGCAGGCAGAGCCCCTCCCACAGGGAATGAGGTACCTTTATCCTGTAGTGATCTGCCTATCATGAGGCATGTCCAAGTGAGGCTACACAGAGAGCCCTCTGTAAGGCCTGGGCAGGGTTCGTCTCCTTTGGAGACCCACTGTTCCCATTCCATCCCATGGTATCATCTTCAGGTAGCTTTGATCAAGGCCCTCTGGGGGCTAGCTCGGGAGGAGGGGGTGACTTGTTGAAAGTGAATCCCCAAAAACCTACTCCAGCCAGTTTGTGGAGTAGCGAGCCCTTAAAAAGCAGTTTGCCATCAGCATCTCCGGCAGCATGGAAGATGTCATGACTTATTTTTAACTTTTAAAATATCGACTTGTGGTTGCTATGGTTACACAGTCTCTAGGTAGTTACGTTTAAACAAAGCACCATTTAAGGCCAGGATGCCTTAGCTGGGCTGCTCACCTCTTCTCTCAACTTACTCTCCCTGCTCCTGTCCTTCCTGCAGGCACAGGCCCAGGTACCCCAGAACCTAGGGTTTTGCTGGCTCCTTAGAATGGCCGCTGGAGTCAACCAGAGTCCCTGTGGTCCTGCTGGGCTGTTGACAGGCTCCCAGCTCCCCCAACCATGCCCTGAACCTCCAGACCCCCAAACCCAGCATAGAATATTATACAGTCAGGCAGAGCTGACCTTGAACTGTAAGAGTCTTGGACTGGAGGGACAAAGGTCATAGAGGCTCAGCAGAAGCAGCCTCTGGGATCGGGGGGACACCCTGAGATTTGTTCTATCATTGATTGTACACATTTCCTGAGCCCCATCCCAGGGAATGAAAATTTGGATTCTGCACACAGAGCTTGGCGTCAAGCAAAAGCAACAGTTCTGTGGGTGAGCACAATAGCTGTGCCGCTCAGCACAGCCTCAAACTCCAAAAGAGTGTGGAGCAACTGGGAGACGGTCTGGACCTTCTTGAATGAATGAGTGAATGACCCTCTCAGATCCAGACCCCTCCCTTCCATCCTTACTACCAAATGACTTCCATATTGCCTAGCTCTAATGAGCACCACTGACATACAGTACACTGGCATAATTGTCCCTGGGCGAGGTGCCAGAGAGGGCAGCCTGTGACCTTGACACTTCTCTCCAGACTGTGGCAGACATATCCTGACTTGTACTTTTTATCCTCCCTGCCCCCTCTCATAATGGAGCACAACAGAAACCTTATCATGTCCCCTTCTTCCCTAAATGTAGTCAACGTCACCCCCTCGAAGCATGTGATGCTTCCTCTCCAGCTCCCATCCTCCCGCCAAGCTAAGCCATAGCCTGTGTACCTGGTCAGACAGTGTTCCCTGTTTTTCCTCCTGGTTCTCTAACCCCTGAAAAGTCCCACATTGTCTGTGAAACGCAGCCACCCTAGCCCGATCACAGTCCCCTCTGTCCCTCCAGTCCAGAGCTCTTAGGCCACGCACCCCCTTGTCTTCCTGCCCTCTTTTGTAGCAGTAACCACACACATCTTGTTGATCTCAGAGGCTCGTCTCACAAGCACATTACAGGGCCAGCCCAAACCGGGGGCTGTAGAATGCAATCATTAGCACCACCACAGTGACTCCCTGATCGCCAAGCTCTGATATCTGGCCAGAGAAGGCAGCACCCACGTCTGTCCTTCCAGCACCTAACATGGATAAGCAAAGCCAGGAGGTCCAGACAGAACTACCTGCTCGAGTTCTCTCTTCTTCTGGCCATGCAGAAGCCTCTCCCACCTGCTCTTACCCCTCCCCTGCACTACTTCTATGCCCTCTCTACAAGAGCTGTCCACCCCCGTATCACCTGCCATGACCCAGGAGAGACGGGGGCTGGCAAAGGGGTGGAGATGAGAGGCTTATACCCATCACCCCTAGGTTCTTCTCCATTCCTACTGTCTGCTGGAAACTCGTGATAACCGCAACTCCCTGTTAGTTAGCGTCTGCCATAAGCTGTTGCACGTGCTGCTTCTAGGACCAGGGGCTCTACTTTTTCCCATCGACTCGCTTTTAATATTAATATATAAGTATGTATGGGGCACACTTGTGGAGGTCTGAGGACGATGTGTGAGATTCAGTTCTCCCCTCCAGCATATGGATCCTGGGGATCCAACTCACGCTGTCAGGCTTGGCAGCAAGTGGCTATACCCTCTGAGCCGTCACGCCAGCCCCCGGTAACTCTTTTGGTTATGACTGATGGTATTGGTTTGGTTATACCTGATGGTAATGACTCACAATGGCACCCCTGCACCGTGAGAGCACATACTGGCCATGACCCCCGAGGAAATGTGGGTGCTGTGGAGAAGAACAGAGAAGTTGCACCCTGTACCAGAAGGTCCAGCTCACAGCTTCACCTGTCTCCCACCCCAGATCCTCACAGCAGGGTGTGTCTGACTTCACCAGACCCTAACGATCCTAACGATCCTCTGAGTTCCTACATCAATGCCAACTACATCCGGGTACGTAGCTCCATCCCAAGAGCCTTCCACTAAAGGAGAGGCCTGAGCTGGTGGAATCTATCCTCCAGACTTGTCCCCAAGAGGAGCCTAAGTATGGGATGGGGCCCCGGGAGTGCTGCCTCCTACCCTGACCTGACAGGCTGGACTTGGCTGGCTGCAGGGCTACAGTGGGAAGGAGAAAGTGTACATCGCCACACAGGGACCCATCGTCAGCACAGTGGCCGACTTCTGGCGCATGGTGTGGCAGGAGCACACACCCATCATTGTCATGATCACCAACATCGAGGAGATGAACGAGGTAGGGACCCTGCGCCGTTGCTCAGTGCCCCCTGCTTTCAGCCCCACATGAAGCATCTCGTTTGCATATTAATTTTTATGAGGATGTTGTGATCCTGGTGTGCACTTAACTTAAGGAAGTGGAAGATGGTGAGGATTAAGATTTACATTCAGGGCCACACAGAGCAAAGCAGAGCCTGGAGCTGGCTTCTCCCTCCCCATCCAGTGGCCATGCTTTCCACCAAGATACTTTGCTGTCTCCCAGTCTGCCAGAGATGTGAAAACTGATAATGAACAACTTTTTTAATTGAACCCCCATAAAATAGCCTTCAGAGGGAGGCTGGGGAAAGAGCTCAGTTGAGGACTTGAGTTTGAACTCTGCACCCATGTAAATTAATCCAAGCATGGTATATGCATCAGTACCACCAGTGCTATGAAGCTAGATGGGAAGATCTAGGGCTCACTGGCCAACCTGTCTTGATGAGTTGCAGGCCGATGAGAGACTCTGTCCTGAACGCCAAGGTGGACTGCACATGGGGAACAACACTTGATGCTAAACTCTGGCCTCTACACACATAGAAAGTCCTATAAAGGGGTACCATTTTCATCTTACAAATGGGGAAACTGAGGCTCAGAAATGAGTAGGTCATGGGTTATAAAGCCAAGATTTTAATACAACCCTCTAACAACCAAACCTGCTGTCCTTGTGTTCCCGTCTGTTGGCCCCAGCAGAGCAGGAGGGGATGTGGGAAGAGAATACGGGAGTAACACAGGCTGATCTTGGTCCTTGCAGAAGTGCACGGAGTACTGGCCGGAAGAGCAGGTCATCCACGACGGCGTGGAGATCACTGTGCAGAAAGTCATCCACACTGAGGACTATCGGCTGCGACTCATCTCCCTCAGGGTGAGGCCTGGGGTCAGACAGGGCTGACTGGGAGGCTTAGCTGGGACCACCAACTGAAGAAAGTACTCAAAGACCTACCATAGGTGATGCATAGGCCTAGGTCACACCCAGGGTTTACTGGTAAGCAGGGTAAATAGACGTGGGCACTAGTGTTAAGATGGAGCCTCAGCGGCATTTCCCAAACCTTATCTTCATGGACCATCTGGCTCCTCCTGGGCCCTGCTGCTCATGACCATTCTAGCTCTTCTCCACAACCTCTCAATGCCAGGACTGACCCAGTGAGGAAGCTTCCAGAGCTTCCAGCACTGTCCTTATCGTAACAGAAGGTTCTTTATGACTTTGAGTGCCACTAACGTTGCTTTCGTTGGGATTCTGACTTCTAGTCTGATGCACCCAGTGTGTCTACCACCAGAGGGCAGGCACTCCTTGCTGCTTTAGGACACACAATCATGCTTACAGGAAATGGCAGGGGAAAGGAAAACATGCAAAGTGTGAGCAACACAGAGCAGCCCAGAAGACTGGCGGGAGGCGTCCTCCCACCCAAAAGTTGCGCTTCTCCCAGAACAAGCAGAAGAGGAGAGACTGCTCCTTTGGGGTATTAGAAGGTTCTGGTTTGGAAAAGCGATGAGATATGTGTTTGCAGAAAGTGGAGTCCCCTGTGATCACCCAGAAAGGTGGGAAAGTTATGCGGGGCACCAGGAAGCCCACGCCCTCTTCAGAAACAGCCTAGAAAGGTCACTGATGCTGACAGCCACAGGGTTCAGCCACAGAAAGGAGCTTGGGGCCTGATGTTTGACCCTCTGAGCAGCCCTGTCTCCCAGTGGATGCAGAAAACCGGGCAAGATACCAGGGTGCCTGAGCCCCCAGAAGGCAGCGTCCACATGAGCATCTAACACCAAGACTTATTGGAAACACTGAAGGCCCCAAGGAGGGGCAGGCGCTGTGGTCTCTGTCACAGCCATGTAACACAAGAGCATGAGGAACCAGCTCCCAGGTAGAAAGAGGCTGTGTGGGGCTGCTCATCTTCTCTGTGCTATGGGATCAGCTAGGGAAGAACGGGGGATCTTGGGGTTTGACGGTGTTGACAAGCCTCTGCTCTGGGTGTAGCTCTGACTCGGATCCTGGGGACAGAGCTGTGTTCTGGGCTCTTGGTTCAAGGAGCACCTATAAGATGGCAAATACCACCTAGTGATCGGCACGGATGCAGAAAGACACCCTGCCATACAGAATGTTCTGAGGGTGCCTCCCAGAAGTGCTATATGGGGTCTTGGAGGGTTGGGGAGGCATGGCCAGGGGTGAATAAGTGGGAAAGCTTCCCTAGCGTGCAGAAGGAGCAGTGTGTGTGCAAGCACCCGTGTGTGCAGCAGAAAGGATGATGGAGTGAGGAAGCTCTCTGGGGTCTCTAAGGGCATGGATCACATTTGAAGGTGTGCACTCCTGCCCCACGGGCCCCACCGTCAGCTTCCCGCACAATAGAAAGGAGGCTTCAACATATGAAACTGGGGGATAGGAAACCATGGCAGTCAGTCCATAGTGAAGGGTTTCTTGGTTTGGTGTAGGAAGCTACCCAGGTTCTCACACTAGGCCAGAACTCTTTCACTGAGCTATATATCCCCAGCGCTTTTTTATTGTCTTGTTTGTTCTGAGACAGGCTCACTAAATTTCCCACACTGACGTGGAACTTGCTCTGTAGATCATGCAGGCCTTGATCTTCCAGCCTCAGGTTTCCAAGTAGCTAGGATTACAGGCCTGCACCATCAGCCCCAGCCAGCTAAAGGTCTTAAACACCATGCAATATATCCAGATTTGTGTTGGAGAGAGACCATTTTGATGCTAAGGGTCTTTGGTAGTCAGACAGGAAGAGGTGGGATGGTGAAGCAGAACAGAGATGGGCAACGCATAATGAGGACAAAGGGATGAGCAGGCAGAACAGAGTCCCTGTGCCTGGGTCATGTGACTAACGGGTACCTGGAACATCTGTCAGAATAAGGAACTTCCAGGTAGCAATGAACTGGATAAATATGCTCTTTGCCTTTCTGGGATGATTTTAGTGTTTAGAGGCCAATATTCTTGGATGATTTTAGTGTTTAGAGGCCAATATCATATGCACGCAGGCACGCACACACACTAACCTAACTCTGATCTGTCTTGTACCATTGTGCAGTGTGGTAGGTGGGGACTTGGGATCCCTCCACTCTTTGTGTCCTCTCTTTGCCCCCTCATCTCCATCTTTGGATGAATCAGGTCCTGGAACATTCACATGTATCTGGCAGGGAGCGGGAGCGCTCTCTCTCTCTCTCTCTCTCTCTCTCTCCTCTCTCTCTCTCTCTCTCCCTCCTGAGCAGAGAGGGACTGAAGAGCGAGGCTTGAAGCATTACTGGTTCACATCCTGGCCTGACCAGAAGACTCCAGACCGAGCACCTCCCCTCCTGCACCTGGTACGGGAGGTGGAGGAGGCAGCCCAACAAGAGGGACCCCATTGTTCCCCAATCATCGTTCACTGCAGGTGGGTTTTCCTGTCCACCCACTGGGGCAGGGCCACCCCCATCTCTGGGCTCCTAACCCCATCTATCCTCCCGACCTCCAGTGCAGGGATTGGGAGGACTGGCTGCTTCATCGCCACCAGCATCTGCTGCCAGCAGCTGCGACGTGAGGGCGTCGTGGACATCCTAAAGACCACATGCCAACTCCGTCAGGACAGGTCAGCCACTGGTCAGGGGAGGAGAGGGTGGCAGTGTGATGTGTGCATAAATTGAGGGACAGTTGACAAACCAGATGTAGTCTGTAAGGCAGATGGGGAACAGAAAAAAAATGGAAGAGAGCAGAATCCAGGCAGCTCTCTGGAGGAAGACAGAAGCCAGGCAGCTGGTAGAAAGGACAGGAGCTGAAATCAGGGTGTGTCCCCGAAATGAAGGGACAGAGAGCAATGGCTGGGAAGAGTTGATCTCTGTAAGCTACAGAATAGATGGTACCCCTAGTGCTTGAGGACCCCTCCCGCAGCCCACTGCATCTCTACTGGCCAGGGGTGGCATGATCCAGACATGTGAACAGTACCAGTTTGTGCACCACGTCATGAGCCTCTATGAGAAGCAACTGTCCCACCAGTCCTCAGAGTGACCACGCTCTTCCTCTGAGCTCCTCTGGGCACTGCCCAGCCTGAGTCTGGGCCTTCACCCTAACCCAAGACCTGGCCTTGCCTGGGTCCTGGGTCTGCTCCCGTCCCTTCCCCCCAACTCTTCCTTTTCTTCAGTCTGCTCCCCTCTCTGTTGTCCTGGCCTGGTCCCTACCCCCAGCCTAGCTCTTCTACTGTATATACTGCAGAATTGGGGAGGGCAGGGGAGGAATGTGCCAGGCCAGGCCTGGGGCCCCTAGGCCTGACCCACACCATACAGACCTGGGGCCTCAGTTTTAACCATGGTTCCACCGCTACTTGGTCCAAAATGTTTCAATGCCACATTCCAAATGTTCTACCACTATGTGTTCTGTCTATCCATCCATCTCTGCTATCTGTACCAGACACTGTGTCCCCTCAGCCAGGAATGGAACCCTGAACTGAGCTCCGGCCCCTCAGTCCCCCAGCCCCCGAGGCAGAGAGGTAACCGCCTCTGGCCCCGCCAGCTCCTCAGAAAAGGCAGATTATATTTTGCCATCAGAATGCAAACGGCAGGAATAGGATTCGGAAACCAGGCAGGGGAGCACGTGATGGTTGACAGAGAGATCCCAGCTAAGGAAGGTTCCTGGGCAAGGGTGGGCATTACTCTAGATGCCTTCTGAGTGTTTGGTACTCTCAGGAGGCAATGACCAGCCTGGGAGGCACTGGAGAGGAAGAGGAGAGATGCAGGTGGGGAACCCCAAAGAGCCGGGCCCTGAGGGGGGCCTCCAAGAGTAGGATGGGGACTCAACTCCAAACCTGTAAGACATCTTTCTGTGTCACTATGGGAAAGCCCAAAAGTCTCTCTGAGTGTCGCTCTGCGTGTGTTCCCTGTGTCCATGTGTGTGTTGAAAGCCCATGAGCAGGGCATGCATGATTCTTTGGCAACATGTGTTATCTTGGAGCCACGTGTTTTTATTGCTGACTTTAAATATTTATTCCACGGCAAACAGAGACATTTGGTGTCTTTTTATAATTCGCTCGTGGTCATTGGATAGAGCAATAAACAGAGCATTTTGAGCAAAACTAGTCTCCTGGGTCTGTCATTTCCAGTTCCTTCCATTCCCGGTCTCCTTGCACCCCAGGACTTTGTGCCTCTCCTCTGCCGGTGTGCATAAAGTTGCCCTTCTTGCTCGCTGGCGCCCCCTGTGGAGACTGGGGATATACATGAAGCCAAATTTAAAAAGCTAAAGTCTATTAATACCTCCGGATTCTCACTCAGCCTTCAGCCCCAGCCCACAGAAGTACACTGCACCACAGGGAACCTCACAGATGGGTATGGGAAGTTTCCAGAAAGGCAAAGGGATTAGCAGGCCACCAGCTAGAGAGCCGAGGTAGGGAGGCCCCCAGGTCCCTCTCTGGTTGGATAGTATAGTTCTTTTCTTTTCTCTGGGACCCCATCTGAGCTTCAGACACCCTTGTTTTTTCTTATTGTCCATGTCATTCCCTCCATGGCTGAATCTTTGAAGGCCCCGTTGGCTGGCCATCAGCCTGTCCTGGGGTGATCTCCATTACCATCAATGGTCGTCAGCTTCCTTTGCTTCATTTTAGGGTCAGAGGGGAAGACCAGAACAGAAGTGTCCCAGATGGCTGGGAATCTAGTTCCCTGGGGCCCTTTGGGAGGGGCTACTCTCAGCCCAGGCCTCCCAAGGGAAGCTGTTGGATTACATTGAGCCAATAGGAAGTGGGCGGGCCCAACAAGTCCGAGGCAGGGCTGCCGGCTCACAGAGCTCTCCCTCCCAGAGGAAGGTTCATCTACCCAGATTTCAGAGACTGGGCTAAGGAATAGGAAGGAGCCTCGCTACTGTCATTCCCCTACCCCACAAGTGCAGCACACCGTGCAGCAGAACAAACGGTGACCCCAGGATTTGTGCAAGGTGGCGCATCCACTAGATTCACCCAGCGTACCTCTTCCCAGTTCTGTCGGGCTGCACATGCTCACATACCCACGCAGGGACAGCTACCTTGGGCCCCTCAACTCAGAGAAACCCCTCCGGGCAGCAATGAGAAACAGAACCTCTACCATAAGACACAGGAAATGGACTCCTGGCTTGCCACTTCAGCGTCCCTCAGGCCTGGCCAGCAGTCCGTCCATTCCTGCATCCAGCTTGCTTCCCTCCCCTAACTTCCACTGCTAAGCTGTGTGTCATCAAGCTAAAAAAGAGCCTAAGAAAGGGGTTCTCCCCGCCCCCCCCCAAGAGCGCAGCATCTAAGGAACTGGTGACAAACAATGTCCACTGTTGGAACAAAGAAAGAAACTGACCATCCCACTGCCAGGGAAGCAATGAAGCTTCCAAGCCACAGGCACAGCAACCAAGGGTTGGAAGGCTGAGGTTAGTAAAGAAGGTAAGGCTTCCTGACTTTGCTTCTGGGAAAAGACATCAACTGGTACTTTCTGTGCCAGTGGGGGAGATGGAGTGAGACAGAGCATGGGCTGCTCTTAGTACCTAGAGACGGAAGCAACCCAGGCGAAGACGTATGAAGTAGAAATGGGTAGTTAGCCTCAGACCGTCGCTCGGAAGAAGACTTTGAATTCTCTGGAGGCCACTGGGCCAGACAGGGCTGGAGGAGCCAGAAGCTCAGATTCTGTTGTGGGTGACAATTTGGATAGACCACATCAATCAGACACGTTTCCTCATGTGCAAATCAGGTTCTGAAAAAACACCACTCAGGTTAATTAAGAGGCAGGTGTGTCCAGTCACTGAAACGCAGGTGCTGCCGTCGAGAACAAGGAAATTCCTTGTAAACTGGTATACAGAGATCTCCATGGCACAGAGAGAGAACAGGGACAGAACTGTGTGTGACAAGCCACCTGACATGTACAACGGGAAGACCACATGCCCCTATCTGTGTCTGAATGGAAGGGCTCCAGAGGGAACCCCAGATTGCATGTGGGCCCCTCTCTGGAGGGCTAGGAGGTGGGAAGAAAACATTTATGGCATCTTATGTGATTAATATATTAGAGTACTGGCTTTAAAAAGTGTAAGAAATAAAAGCTAAGCCTCTGCCTTTGTCCTGTGACAAATGGAAACAGCTGTAGAAACACAGTCACCTGTGTCAATGTCCCAAACACCACAAGTCCCCCAGACCCAGAACGGAAAGCTATTCAGCTTCCTCCAATGGCCTGTCTCAGAAAGGCGTAGTCAGAAATCCCTCCTCTGGCCCGACTTCCAGATGAACTGCCCAGCACCGGCTTCCTCTCAGTGCCTCTCCACAGGTCTCCCAGCTCCCTGTGAGCTCTGCTCAGTTATCTGGGTAAGGCTAAGCCCCAAATGCTCTGTCTCCAGGGACCTGGGACTGTTTGTGCTGCTGGGCGAAGGCACAGGCCCGCTGGTCCTTGTAACCAGTCAGGGAAAGGAAATGGGGAGCAGAGAAAAGAGAGACCAGAGAGTAAAAGTCCATTGCCTGACTGCTCTCCTCTGCGATGCATACCCTATCCCATGTGTGCATGAACATGTGCGCATGCGTGCTCGCGCGCGCACGCACGGACACACACACACACACACACACTCAGCACCTCTGACTATTTCTCCTACCCCTTTATCTTCAGTGGCCTCACCCTCTCCTTGGTCCACACAGGTGAGTGCCCATGCCTGCTGTCACCATGATGGCCCCTTACCACCAGCAGATGGTATGGTAATAATATGTGTCTGTGGAATTCTCCAGCTCCACCCCCCATGTGAAGACCTCTCAGACAACCAGGATGGTGGGAGGGAGGGAGACAGTGGTACAGGTGAGGGCGTGTGAAGGGAGGCCAGGAAAGCCTTCCCTTTTCTATACCCACCCATAGGTGGCCTCAGTCTTTGCCATGAGTTGGTCCTTCAGGAGACCCCAGGACTAACAGCGACCTCCTCCCAACCTGTGCTTCTAATCCAAGGCTTGAGCTGGATGGCCAAATCTCTGAGAAAACAGATTAGGAAAAATGTGAATCCCACGGATGTGTGTAAAAGGTTAATAAACTCTTTAATTGCTTAAGTCATTCATTCAGAGCCAGGGACAAATTGGATTGCATGAATGTCCCCCCTTGCAGGAAGGTACACTGAGCTATGCTAACCCTGGTCCACTTGAGAAATTGGAGAGCTGGCCACAGGCAGAGGAGAGACAAGCACATAAACAAATGCCTGAGCAATCCGGCTCTTACTCCTTGGGGCCAGACTTGAAGCAGCGAGCATCACGGGAAAGCTGGGAAGGGGTCTCAGAGCAGGACAGGCTGTTTTGGCTGTGTCTCTGGTAAAAGAGGTTAAAAGATGGCTAGAGGCCAAGGTATTATCTTTCCTCAAAGCCTTCTTGTCTACCTTCAAGGTCTCAGAAGGACAGAGTCTCCTTAAGTCCTCTGTGTACAAGGTCATGAGATAAAAACACCACACCACTCTGGTCAGTGAGCCTTGAAGTCAAGCAGCCAGAATTCAAGGTCTACGGTCTAGACCAAAAACTGCAAAATGGTTTACAGTCACGATTTTCAGCCCTTGTAGTGAATGAGAGCCATCTCAACCTAGGGGTGGGGCTGGAAAAACCAGCCATGCCCGAGTCTCTCCCGGACCATTAAATCAGGGAATGTTTTTTAAGCTCCTCAGGGATTCTGGTGTGCAGCCAGGGTCGACAGGACTGACCAACAGAGTTCAGGCAGGGAATGGGGAAACACAAATGTGGGGGGGGGAGACACTTCAGAGGACACCTTTCTAAAGAAGCAGCTGTGGTTCACCTCCCACTAACCAGCAGCCAACATTCACATGTAACATCTTTCTTTTTTCAAGGACTGCCACTTTGTTTACGCATCGTGGCGATCAGGAAAAGACATCTGCAGGCAAAGAGCGGCCTCCACACCGCCTCTTTAGACAGCTAGTTGCTGTTGAAAATCAAGCCGTGAGAGCTCCTTAACAAAATGTTTTCCATCCCAGCCTGAGTGCGGGGAGCAAAAGCACCTGCTTTACTGGCTGCCCTGAGGGTTAACAAAATCACCACTGATGTGTGCCTCACATGGCCCAGGGCACAGGGAAAGAAAGGGCTTCCTAAAGCAGCCATGAAGACCTTGTGTAGTTCATACCATAGTGACAGAGCACTGGCCTAGCATGTGCAAGACCCTGGGCTCTCCCCAGCATCACAAGAAAATAAAACAAGGGGATTGGGGTGGAATATGCTCTTTCAGTTGAGGTGAAATCCATAGGCAGCCCCTCTGGATTGGCAATGTGTCCTGCCCCTCACCCAGGAAATCACCACTTCCAAGAAAACTCATGCTGAACCCACAGACTGGCTGAGAAAATCTAAGACAGCGTTCAGCTAAGTTACAGCCCTTCCAAGGAGAAGCGGGCCCAAGCACCTTATACTAGGGGACCAGAACTCCCAGGAGAGAAGCCCAAAAGAAGATAGATGATAGATAGATAGATAGATAGATAGATAGATAGATAGATAGATAGATAGATAGATAGATAGATAGATAGATAGATAAGATAGATTGATAGATAGATAGATAGATAGATAGATAGATAGATAGATAGATAGATAGATAGATAGATAGAT
>NC_022023.1:32181397-32184401 GCF_000317375.1 Microtus ochrogaster | reverse complement strand
GATAGATAGATAGATAGATAGATAGATGATAGATAATAGATAGATAGATAGATAGATAGATAGATAGATAGATAGATAGATAGATAGATAGATGATAGACAGACACCTGTCCTAAAAGGGAGCTCTCCTTTTATATATCTGTATGAGACTCAAGGTGACCCTATAAAGGTCCTTGATCACTGTGTGGTGGAGAGGCATTAGTGCTCCCTAGTGGCTGAAATTAGACAGAATTTGATGACTATCAATTCCAGTCCTAGATGGTTTCCTGTTCTCTCTGGCCCTCACTGCCCTTGCTTCTGCATGCCCCACCCACTGAAGCAAATGTGAGCCCTCAATTCCAGGATGAACTCCCACCTAGAGTCCTTCCGGACCTCTGGGTTGGCCCATAGGAAGTAGTGACAAGGAAGTTGTCCGGCACAGTGTCATTCTTGTGAACCTGGAGTTCCAGCACCCCACCTGGGGAAGTGTCCCTGAGTTCATGAGAAACCTTGTCCCACCATCTCTCCTGAGGATACGCCTCCCTCTGTGTCTCCCCACGCCTCTTTCTCCTCCAGCCCCTTCCCCAGCGTCCCCCAATACACAAACTGAGAACTGTATTGCTCCCTGTTCCAGGCTGGTCCCCCGTCCCAAGAGGAAGTAAGGAGTTGGCATTGCTTCCAACCTGCAGGCTATGGAGTAGAACATACTGTGTTTCCACCACAGTGAATAACGCAGTGTTCAGAGCCCTGGTGCAGGGAAACCTCAAACCTTCCGTGTCCTGGGAGAGGGGAAGGGGGAATCTCTAAGACCTTCTATAACAAAATCCACAAGGAACAAATGGTAAAGATGAAGCTGGAAACCAAGGAGGCAGAGGCCTAGACACCTCTCGCCCATCACCCACTCCACCCGACCCCTGCCAGGGCAGGCTGCAGGCCTCAGAGAGTCAAAGAGCAGTTATCTGCAGGGCAAGGTGACAACGAGGGCCAAGTCAGAAGGCAGTGGGAAAGCCAGAGGGAAGGGAAGAGACCAGCGGACAAAAGCCGAAGGAGTAGTTGATCAAACCGAGGACTCAGGAAGTAAATAGCTACATAGTGAGGATAGCAAAGAGGGACCATGCTGGGGGAAACAGGATAGGGCTGAGACCTGGAGCTCCTGGACCCTCCAGAAGAGCCTCATCAAGGACCAACCATCCTTAAGGTATCACTCTGGATCCCCTCCGGAAAAGTGTTGCCCAACTGCAAAAAAGTCTGCTTCCAGAGGCAGAGATGGGTCACTCACTGGGAGAACCCTAAATTCCTAAGATCCTTCCCCACTTCCCACTGTGAAAGGTGAAGTTCTGCCTTGCTCCCTCAACAGAACTTGGTTTCTTTTTCCCAAAACCTGGTCCTTGGATCTTCTGCCCACAGAGAAGCTGTCCCGGAGTCTCCTCCAGGGCACCCCCTGCACAAGGCCAGCCCCTCTGTGAGCACCATGCAGACAAGAACCAGGACAGTTGTATTCTTTCTTGTTCCCTCCAGGGTCCAGGCTAGTGCCTGAGATGAACAAGTAAATTGCATTAAATGAAATTTCATTAGATTTCCCACTGCAGGAAAATGAAATATAAATTTCAACTCTGGAGGTCCGTGCCCTTTAGGAGCTCATAGCTGGGGGGAGGGCGTGTCTGTTGGGGAAGCTGACAATGTTGTTGTTATAGAACTGGACAGTAGATGCCCGTACCCACACTGCTTGCCCCATTTTTCGTGCATAACCTCAACACTCAGCTACCTTCCCTCCTCTAAAAACTCTCTCTTCCCCTCTCACAGGAGATCTCTTGCCCAACCCCCAATGGTCTAACTCTGCTGAGGCAGACTAGCTGACGTCAGATGATTCAGACAACAGCAGGTGCCTTGAAAGCAATGAGCACACAGATGTCATTACACCATCCCTGCTGGTAACAGAGGGCAAGCCTGCATCCTCCTGGCTTTTTCTCCTAAAAACTGGGTATCTGCCTGTCAGACTGTGCCCTCTTTTTGTCCTCAGGTCAAGAAAAACTAAGTCAAGAAGCTGTGAAAGAAAATGGGGGGCAGTCCCTGCCCAGGATGAGTTCTCCTCCCTCTCCAGCTGCGGTGTAGGAGATCCTTCTGTTTTTGTGTTGCTTTCATTGGTTATTAAAGAAACTGCCTTGGTCTAGTTGATAGGGCAGAACTCAGGTAAGCGGGGAAGACAAAACAGAATGCTGGGAAGAAGAACAGAGTCAGGCAGATGTCATGATTCTCCTGCCTGAGTCAGATGCTGGTTAGACTCATGCCAGTAAGCCACAGTCAAGTGGTGATACACATTAATGGAAATGGGTTAAATCAAGATGTGAGAGTTGGCCAAGAAGAGGCTAGATATAATGGACCAGGCAGTAATTTAATTAATACAATTTCTGTGTGGTTATTTCGGGGGGTTAAGCTAGCCGGGCGGTGGGATGCAGCCCACTGCTCCACCTACTACACAGCTGAAGCTTCTCAAAAGCTTTGTCGCAGAGTCCTGAGTTCAAGAATCCACAGAGTGTGGAGAGGTAGCTCAAGGCTGGTACAGAGGGAAACAGTGAGTACAATCTTGGTCCCCCTCTAACAGTCTAGGGCTCCCCTGACCCAAAAAAAGAAGCAGAGGGTGACAGAAGAGAAAGATGCTGGAGATTTTGGCAGAGGTGCCCAAGAAGGACTTTGCAAAGGTCTCTATGGACCTGACTTGGGAGAGCTGCTACAAAAGCACAAAGGGATAGAAGAAAGTGGAAGTGGGGAGGAGGATCAGTGCCCAACAGGGAGCAGGGGCTTAGGGGTCAGGCCTGGGCTTCTCCCCTGCCCTGCACACACACACACACACACACACACATGCATGTACACACAAGCACTCACATATGCACATGCACACACGCACGCGCACACACACATGCACGCACACACACACACAAGCACTCACATATGCACATGCACACACGCACACACACATGCATGCACGCACACACACATACATGCATGTACACACAAGCACTCACATA
>NC_022023.1:32174005-32181297 GCF_000317375.1 Microtus ochrogaster | reverse complement strand
CACTCACATATGCACGTGCACACACGCACGCGCACACACACATGCACGCACGCACACACACACATGCATGTACACACAAGCACTCACATATGCACATGCACACACGCACGCTCACACACACACACACACACACACATTAGCACTCACACGTGCGCAAGGCAGGCTGTCCACCACAAATGCAGAGAGAGATCCTGTCACACTCCTATCCTTACATCACCTCCCCAGTTGCATGCATGTGGATTCAGACAGACCTGGGTTCAAACTACACTTCCATTGTCTTGGGTATCTCCGAGTTTCAGTTCCTACATCAGCAAAAATTGTACTTCTCTCTTATATTTGTTTTTCTGTTGTCATTTATTCACTGACTCAGACTCTTTCTAAGCACTGACTATCTAATGATAGAGTCCGTCCTGGGCCCAGGCACATCATGACTTCTCTATGAATGATGGTTCCTTCTTCATCTCCTACAACCCTACACTCCTATCCTCCAGTTGATCAATGAGCCTGGTGAGGCAGGAGGTGAGATCTAATGAGCTTAGACCTTTAAGGGTTAACCTCCAGGACTGTGGGCACTGCCTAGATAGAGCCTGAGTGCCTCTGAGCCTTGTATTTTGTTGAAACAATCTCTCAGGTCATTGGATTCTGAAGCCGCTCGAAGACATAGAGACCAAGGTTGGTACCACCACAGTCTTCGACTGTATTGTGGAGCTGAAGGACCCCAATACTGAGATGATATGGATCAAGGTGGCGAACTCCTAGCCAGGAACCAACTTAGCTACACCATGTCTGCTGCCCTTTCTGCTCCTCAGACCTTCTCATTAGCAATAAACCAGCTCCTCTCTTGTAGCTATCAACAGGACACCTTTGATAACGCTGCAATAAGCTAGTTCCTAGACTTTTTTTCTAGTTACTCTACCATGTTCATTTCAATGTGCAATGGTTAGTCTACTCACCTTCAAACAGAAAGCCTGAAGTAAATCACCCTGAAGGTCACTGAAGTTCTGCTCCTAGGGAAAGCATCTCACGGGTTCATACGCATTAAGAATGTGGACCTTCCTCTATATACATGAGACAGTGGTGTAGCTTGGTCTATTTGTGGGACTCCTAACAATGGGATCAGGGGCTGTCTCCAATGCCTTGCCTGGCTCTTGGGAACCTGTTCCTCATACTGGATTGCCTTGCCCAGCCTAAATGCAAAGGGAGGAGCTTAGTCTTACTTGATACATCATGCTTTGCTGATACCCACGAGAGGCCCGCCCCTTTCTGAACAGAAACAGAAAAGGAATGGATGGAAGGGTAGAGAGAGGGAATGGGAGGATAAGAGGGAGAGGAAACTGCAGTCAGGATGTAAAATAAATTAATTTAATTATAAAGAAAAGACTGTGGGCCTTAAGGGAAGACAGGGACTTTGGGTCTCACCAAGCTGGATGATGAAGCTAGAGAGGTTATTGGACCTGGGTATGTTTAGAGAGATGCGCACACACTCTCTGGTCAGTCATGCTGACTCTGGGGAATGGGGAGCTCAGGAGCCTATAACCCCTTTGTCACCTTCCCTAGCTGTTCTGTGAGGTAGGACACTGAGCCTTGCAGGACCCGGTACTCCATGAGCAGGTACAGTGTGAGCAGGTGAGCACCAAGTGCATGCTGGTCATTACCAACATAAGGGTGAGTGATGCCAGTTCCTACGCCTGACTGTGGGGGACAGCTGGATGGCTGCCGTGGCAGTTTGAAAATGGGAATGCCTCCATAGGCCCATATATTTGAATGCTAGGTCCCCAGTTGGCAGAACTCTTTGGGGAGGATTAGGATGTGTGGTCTTGTTGAAGGAGGTGTGTCACTGGGGAGACTGAGGTTTTAGAAGCCCATGCCATCCTCAGCAAGCTCTCTCTGCCTGGTAGTTATGTTTCTAGGTGTGAGGTCTCCGCCACTGCTCCCGTGTCATGCTCCCTGCCATGATACTGACAGTATCTAACTCTCTGAAACTACAGCCCCAAATAAGCACTTTCCTTCCTAAGCAATGGAAAAGTGACTAAGATGTGTGCAGAGTTCACCATGCTGGATATGGAAGTGGGCATCTAGGTCCAAAATGTGTGTCAGGAAGAGGAATAGCCTGGAGGGATCTACGGCCATATTGGAGAGAAAACTGTGGTCTAAGCATGAAAGGACTCCAGGGGCATGAGAGTTAGTATAAAAAAGAAGCATGAACTTCAAGGTATAGCTATTCCTTAGAGATTATGAAATAATGTCACGGGGCAGTGCAGCATGGTGGTTAAGAGGGAAGATTCTGGAATTTACTACCGGGGTCCAAGTCTCAGCTTCTGCTACTTACAGATGTGTGATTCACAGAAAGTTGCCTTATTTCTTATTTGGCCCCAGTTTCTCTGTCTGTAAAATAGGAAAACATAATAGAACCTACCTAGATAAGAATTAGATTTGTTGGTCCACGGGTGTCATGCAAAGATGGGGACAGACCACTGAAGTCTAATAAACCAGAAGCAAACTTTATTCCAGGAAAAAAATAAAAAATTAAAAAAATAAATTCCCCTGGGGGAACAAAAAGCTTATCAGCTAACTGAGACCACAGCCAGAGTTCGCGCTTGTACGGCTATGGCAAAGGCCAGCTTTGAACCCTCCCTTTTTATGTGAAGAAACAACAAGCACTAGGCAATAACAAAGGAATTTTTACAATCTTGAAGTGATAGACACAAATTGCCCTTCTTTGAAATTTCCATTAACAGAGTTTTTCAGTTAAACTAGTGTTTGTATTTAGCCCATTGTTTTCCCCTGGCACTCCATAATGGTGTTCACCAAGGATCTGCACCTCCCTGACACTGCCAGTTTCGCATGGCAAGGAAGGGTATGGGAAAAATACAAAACCAAACAGTCAAAAGTCACGTCCATCCCATCATTTGAAAGTTACCTCAGGGGCTGGAGAGATGGCTCAGTGGTTAAGAGCATCGCCTGCTCTTCCAAAGGTCCTGAGTTCAATTCCCAGCAACCACATGGTGGCTCACAACCATCTGTAATGAGGTCTGGTGCCTTCTTCTGGCCTGCAGGCATACAGACAGACAGAATATTGTATATATACTAAATAAATAAATAAAGTATTGATTTAAAAAAAAGTTACCTCAGCTCACATCAATTGCTGGCCACGAGTGGCCAGGGGGTATCTAAAAGCTGATCCTCAGTCTGCAGAGCAACCCTGAGTTTGCAGAGGGCTGCTTCAGCTTCACAAACAGAGCTATGGGTTGTAAAGCCGAGTAACCCGCTGTTATAGTTAATCCTTAAGCTGATGAGAAAGCCGCTGACAGTCTGCTCTCATTCTCCTGGGCTTACAACTTTATATTTCTTTATTTCTACATTCTTATTTCTGGAATCCACACTTTCGTATTCTTATTTTTGGATTCTTCAGATTAATCAATATGTGAAAATTAGCTATAATAGTGCCTATCAGATCTTTAACACTATATAAGGTTTTTTTTAACTGCTGTTAATACACTGGAAGAGGGACCATGTAAATATCATAAGATGGGACTCCAGGTCAGATGGAGGTTAGCAGTGGTATGAAAGGAAGGGTGCTTCCCTAGCTGTGGGACACAACTGCCCACCTCCTGCTCTCTGCCTCAGATGAGCCACTGAAGTCCACAGAAGCGAAACTAGCGATGGTGGCAATGGTGGACCGCTGTGTGTGAGATCCACCACTCCGAGAAAGAGACCGAAGTGTGTGAATGTTCAACAAGAAGGAGCTGCCGAGGAGTGACGAAAATGAGCTCTGAAACCATCTGAGGGTGGCCTGACCCCCACACTTCAGATCAAAGACGCCAGACTCAGCAAGAGTGGTGCATCCTCTGACCAAGCAGGAACATGGTACAGAGGCTCATCGCAATATCAGGCTGTGAATGGTTCAGTGAGAGCTGGAGGGGTGGAATTCGTGCCATGGCAGCCCTCATGTGTCCATCCATCCATCCATCCATCCATCCATCCATCCATCTCCTCTTGGCAAGGCTCTGTGATGGTACTGAAAATAGGAGGTTCTTCTAGTAGGGGAGGCAGGAAAGAAAATGAAATTATAATAGTTACTAACCTGGTAACCAGGTTAAGTGTGTGTTAACCAATGAGTTAACACACACTGGGCTCATATTATCAGCTGGGTAATCGTGGACTAAAAGTGTATACCTTTGAGCTGTGTAACGTTCTCTGTGGAGATGTGAATCCACATTTATCCACCCCCAGGTAAGCCCAAGTATTCATTGCATGTAAGTTCCTCTGAAGATAGACAGGTTCAAAGATACTGGACCAATCTGTAATCTCATAGCCCCCGCCCCATCCTACCACTTCCCCCTCCATCCCACAATGCCTTGCGCTGTAGATCTCCTTCCATTGACGCATCCATCTGGAAACACTAGCTGTCCTGAGACCATGAAAGTGGGCTACATGGCTCACATTAAGGTGCCCTTACTAGCAAGGCTATTGTCCAAAGTGACCTGGTTACAAGATGGTGTGTAGGTGACCAAAGAGGAGCATGTGTCTGTGGAGCACACAGAAGACCAGCATCTGCTCACCATCTCCAACTGTCCATAAAGACAGCAGCTTAGAATAACAGTCACACAGAAACTCTACTGTGCACCTCAAGGTGCTAGGTGAGGGCACAGCCACCAGGCTGTCTGACAGCCCCAGCTGGCCAGAAACTAGAGCGGGTGACTAGGAATAAGGCTCTGGACAGAGTTTGAGTTTTGAGTGGGAATGGGATTGGAGTTCTGGCTTGGTAGCCAGAAGCTGACTGCCTAATTCCAAGTAGGCCACTCTCAGCCTCAGCTTCCCACTGGGGACGGGGTAGGGATTCACCCTAACATCTACTTCTAGTGCTTCTCAAATGCACAGCAGAGTGCAGGGTACACAGCTCATCCCCCAGTAGTCACGTGAGTGTTGTTGTGGACTGAACAGTGAGGATTGGGCTGGAGGGAAGGAGATGAGGTGAGGGTGGGACTGGGGAGAGGAGGGTAGGTTGGCTGCAAAGAGCACTGAGGTGGGAAGAAAAACAATGAGCTGGAGTTGGGGTAGGAAGGGGGTTTTAGATAGATTTGGGCCATGATGAGGAGCTGGCTCTGTAGCCTTGAGCATCCATCACACACACACACACACACACACGCACGCACACGCACACACACATACACACCATCATTTGGACCATGAGGAGGAGCTGGCTCTGTAGCCTTGAGCATCCATCACACACACACACACACACACACACACGCACACGCACACACACATACACACCATCATTTGGACCATGAGGAGGAGCTGGCTCTGTAGCCTTGAGCATCCATCACACACACACACACACACACACACGCACGCACACGCACACACACACACACACACCATCATTTGGACCATGAGGAGGAGCTGGCTCTGTGGCCTTCAGCATCCATCACACCACAAAGCTAGGGCATGGGAAGGTTTGCATTTTCACTCCGTTTACCACCCCTGTGATCTTGATGTTGGAGACACATAGATACAGCATACCCAAATGAGGTCTGGCTAGGCTGGGGCAAAACTGGGCTCTGAGTTTTCTGGCTCCCTCGCTTGTCCTGTGCCCAGCACCACTAGATGTGCCCCAGGAGTTTGATCCTTGCTTGTCTGAGCCTCCTGCCTCCTTAGAGATGAGTGCCCTGACGCCCCTGGAAAACTCTACTTAGCTGCCATCCACACCACAACCCTCTCCTAAACAAGTTCTCCCCCTTTTCTGAGGTTCCAGAATACCTGTGCTTTCTAGTGTTACTGTTGTTCTTGGGGAACAATTACTTCTGTGTCTACTGGTTTTACTCTTTTGTCCCTTTGCTCCAAACCCCCATGTGTGCCGCTGCTCTCTGTCTCTAGACCACCCGAAGTCTCGCCAAGGCCAAGGGCAGTTCCTGGAGCTCTTGCATAAGTGGGTGCACAGGAAATGGAAGGCCAGCCTGTGAAGCAGTTCACTGCGGAAGTCCTAGAGGAGAAGGAGAGATGGATGCCAAAATGCCCAACTTCACCACCCAGGCAAAAGAACGGAAAGACCCAGCTGAGACTGAGAAAGTCTTTGTAGCAAATCCTATAGTTGAGAGATTGCTTAGTGTCAAGCGGGAAGGGGCACCTAGGAGTTATGATGAGGGCCTTTGGCTACTGAGGTATGCTAACCTGCAGGGAATACCACAGGCTCATCCACTTAACTGTTTGGTATGGCATTTTGATCGCAAATGAAGAGTAAATGTCATGACAGAACCAACTCCACTTCTTTCTTCATTTCCAGAAATCATTTTGGAAGCTGAAGGTCCATGACATCAATTTAGGAATAAGCCTGAAACCACTTTCTAAAGAAAACCCTTGGCAGTGTCGGTATTTTAATTATAATTCTTAGTTAATTACTGGCTGCACCCCTCCCAAATGGTTTCCTGGTGTCAGTGTGTCAAGACTGAGAACTGTGGCACCAGAGTTGCAGGAACCAGTGGACTTGTATTGCCCGTATCTTACAGGTAAAACCATCTGGGCTTTAGTAAATGCTCATGCATGCCTGCCCTCTACCCCAAGAAAATCCAAATAGGAAATTTTGAATTAGGTGGTGGTGTGTTTCCATGTTTCCCATTTAAGTGTATAACCAATGTTAACAATCACTGGTTTAGGTGTTTCAAACAGGAGCAGAAATCAGCATGGGTCAGGGAGCTATTGACATGTTCCCCTTCCTTACTTTTTCCCTCTCCAGGTTACCCATAGCACCGCCTTGCCTTGCCGCTCAGCCTCAAGTGATTGATGTGACCAGGGAATTGGTGACCATCACATAGAATGTCCCTGTCCAGGATGGGGCAGAGCAGTACTTGGCTACTTTGTCCAGTGGAGAAAGAAAGGCAATAATCTGTGAATGCCAGTCAACAAAGGACCCCGTTTAGGGTGAGGCGCTAGGGACAGACGTTCAAAGAAAGTCTTCCTGAGTGGGTATACTCTCTCCTCAAGTTTCATTGGAGTCTTAGCATCCCATTACCTCCCCTTCTGTGGTCTCCCACTATTTCTTTGGTCTCTTATATCACAGGTGCTCCTAGCCTCATGACCTCTCCATCTCCCCACCTCAGGCACAAAGTAATCTGTGGATGGAGGACACAGAATGTAAACTCCAAGTTATAGCTGTGTATAAGGCCACCCGAGAACATTCCAGCCTACCAACCAGTTTAGTGGTGGCCGAGGATCCTGTTGGTATGAGGCCAGGTCCAACACATGAGTGGAACCAGCCCTTTCCTTTTTTTTTTTTTTTTTTTTTTTTTTTG
>NC_022023.1:32158422-32173905 GCF_000317375.1 Microtus ochrogaster | reverse complement strand
ACTAGCTCTTGTAGACCAGGCTGGCCTCGAACTCACAGAGATCTGCCTGCCTCTGCCTCCCGAGTGCTGGGATTAAAGGCGTGCCCCACCACCGCCCTGCTGGAACCAGCCCTTTCAAGAGAGAATATCTCCACTGGGAAAAGTCTGACAGGAAGGACTACATTCTCCCTCTCTGGCAACTGCCAGCCTCATAGAGGAGCAGGATTCATACTCAAGAGAAAGTCAACAAATAAAGTCTGAACATCTGGGTCAGTGAGAAGGCAGGGTAGGCAGGGCTTTTCTCAAGCTTTGTGATCTGTTGTTAGGTGAGTGAGGAGGTGTGTTGGGATGGAGTGAGGATGCTGGATAGATGCTCAGGAAGCCTTCAATTAGGATATGATGTGGGAATAAGAATATGATGTGGGAATAAAAGAATATGATGTGGGAATAAGTGGATGCAGTGGAAATGGCTACGTTAAATCTGGGTTTTAAACGTATGAGAGTTGACTGTGTAGGGTGTGTTGAATTTTGAAGATACTGAAACTACTGAGGAAAATAACTAAACTGGCACCTTGTTGAATAATCAAGTTATGAACTGAGGGTCCTTTCTGTGAAAGCCGCTGTGAAAGTCACAAACAAGGGTCCAGGCTGAGTGTGAGAATTAGCCATGGGGTTGGAAAGGATGAGTTTGGGGAGCAACGGGATGCCTGTGCTGCCCTAGAAACTCCAGGCCTGGTACAGGGCCAATATATGACTGATTCCTCTAACTCAAGCATCTCCCTTGGCTGGTGTGAGCCCGTAGAAGGGACCCACCATCCAGCTACATCCTTGAGATGAGAGCTGAAGGCAGCAAGGAGTGGAGCAAGTGCATGGATGAGCCCATCTCTAATACCTGCTACACAGCGGGAATCCTTACCAGGAGGCAGAAGCATTTCTTCCATAGCCAAGCTGTCAGTGAGGCTGGAGCTGGAGACCCTGTAGGAGCTATATGAGGGCCCATGCCAC
Organism: Microtus ochrogaster; assembly: GCF_000317375.1. Taxonomy (NCBI): domain Eukaryota; kingdom Metazoa; phylum Chordata; class Mammalia; order Rodentia; family Cricetidae; genus Microtus; species Microtus ochrogaster. The sequence continues at coordinate 32,172,921 of NC_022023.1, read as the reverse complement.
ACCTTCACCAGATGTGGACACAGAACTATAGGTTCAGGGCTAATATCCCAACTCCAAACCTTTCCCCTGAGGCTTCATCCCACAGAGAAAGATATGGCCATGTCCTGATCAAGAAAAACTCATCCATACTTCTTATGCCTGGACAAGGCCAAGAGTAATCTTTGGAATCCCCTTGCTTGAAAAAAATACAAAACAAACACTGTGCCAAATTGGTATCTCTGTGTGCCCTCGGAGGTGTAAGGAATATAGAAACAAATAAGATGTAAGACCTGCCTTCCAAGATTTTACCTGCTGGGAGATATAGATGAAAAAGTAAATGTTTCCCAGTGTTCCAGGGCAGCCAGACGTCTTACCTGTACCACAGCCACAAAGGGGGTAGGGACTGGCTCTGGAGGGAAGGCTCAAAGCTGAATAGCAATCCATGCCTTACCTGTGTTTCTTCCACCCCAGTTGCCCCCAAGTTTGACCTCGGTACCTAGCTAGAGCCAGACAGTGGTGGGTGCTGGGACCTCCCTCTGCACCTACGCAGCCTTCTCTGGGCTGTCCCTGATTCTGCTCCCCACACTGCCCCTGCAACAAGTTGGGTGTTGTAGGCACTATTCTTCCTGACTAGTTCTGCCACTCATCAGATCCCCATCCCTGAAGCCTAGAAGAAGAATCTTTGATAATGAGAAGAGCCTTCTTCCGAATACTTCCCAGGTGATGGACTGTGCTGTCTCCTGTTACCACCCAAGGCTCACTACCTGCTGTGACCTGGCAGAAAGACAGCATCACCATCAAGGGCTGAGAAAACCACCACCAAGGGCAGAAACTATCCCCAGTTTCCCATTAGCAGCACCAACTGCTCCGAAATAAGGAGTGTGTCGGACCTTGCTCCAGAATGAGCTTGGAGGTGCACACTTTGATGTCTACATGCTAGTAGTAGGTGCAGTAAGAGGCCTGGGGGACTGCTGTTCTTTACATACTGACCACATGCATGTGGTAGGTGCAGGCAGTGGGCAGAGGCCTCTAAAAAGTATCATCACATACTTTCCGCATGCTTGTGGCAGGCCCAGGTGGTGGCAGAGGCCTTCTGCAGCTATCCTTGTACACGCTACAAAACGTCGCTCCCCACTGCTACCAACCTAAGACACAACCTTTGCGGGCAGGTGGACAGTGGGGCCTACTTTGACTCCACAAAGCAAGGCTTTATTAGTCTTAGACTGGTAGAGATTTGTTGTTTTGTTTCATTTGATTTGAGGGAGTGGGTTTTTCCCCTTTTATCTCAGAGTCCTAAAGCCCTGGAGACACTGACCTAGGGCACAGCCCTTGTTTCAGATTCTGTGGTTGGTCATATCTATTGAGATATGAGGCATAAACAGAGTACAATCTTCAGGGAAAGAAGTGGAGATGGGATGAAGGGTAAGAACTACCAATGCAGAGGAATCTACTAAAAATTGGAGTGACCTCTTAACAGAGGACTGGAAGCTTTAAGGCCCCAAGAACAAAACAAAAAAAAAAAAAAAAGATGAACCTTTATTGGCTATTAACTATAAGGTGGCCACCTTATCTCTTAATGCCGTGAAATAAGCAGCCATTGTTAGTCTTCCTTTCCAATTGAGGCAATGGTATTATAAAAGAGATGTCACTTGCCAAAGGTCACAAGCTAGTAAATGGCAAGGTGACACTTCACAAACAGGCTTTTCTGACTCCAGGATATCTGTGCCTACTAGGCAAAGAAGGAAAGTGTGTGGTTCCACCTTCTAACAGGCTAGGGTGAAGGCACAACTCTCTCCAGGGTAGCTAAAAGACCTCCAATTCTTCCAGGTTTCTCCAGACAGACCTCCTGCAAACCTGCGGCTGTTTGAAGAGGCTCCCAACACAGTGACTTTGACCTGGAACCATAAGGAAGATGGTGATGCCCACTATGTCACCTGAAGAGGGATAAAGGTAGCCCCCACCTGGTTCACTGCAGCTCAGTGTGTCTTCAGCAGCAAGTGCATGGTGACATGGCAAGAAATGCTCCTGCAGACTGGAGGTCCCAATTGAAATGAATGGGTGAGAGGCACCCACTGCACTCCAAGGATACCTGGCTTGTCAATAAGGACCGGCGTGAATATCGGACTGGAGGCCTGCTCAGGAAGTCCTCATAGTGAAGAGGACTACAGATGGGGTCACTAGAGGGTACTCAAGAATTAAGGTCAGAGAATCAAGAGTTAAGATCGGTTATCACTTACAGCTCTTAGAGAAAGTCAGCAGAGATATTATCTTGTGGGTTCTTTCAGCGGTGTGGCTGGTACGGAAGTGGGAAGGTGCCCTTAGGGGCCCAGATAATAGTGAGAGAGAGGAAGATTACAGCTCCAATTGGAAGTCTGCTATAAGGAGAGGGCGGGGTAGAGGTGAAGGCTGGGACTCTGGAAAACGGTGGCGGAGTCCAAAGGGATCGAGATAACACCAGGAAGCTGGAACCGAGGGTAAATGGGGCAGAGGACAATCTACAAGCTCACCTGACATAGGGGAAGTGTGGAGGAAGAGTTCCACGCCAGGGTAAAGAGCTGAGAATACCAGGATCCAAGAAGTGGGTGCGGAGAAGGCATCCAGACTCCCTGAGTCTGGGAAAACATAAAAGCCTGTGAGACTGCTTTGGCTAGTCAAACCCTGGAGCAGGGAGGGGCACTGTGAGTGCACAAGAGTCCTTGAGAACTGTGCACCTGTGGTGGTGCTCGCTTTCAGTTCCAGCACGTGGGAGACAGAGGCAGGTGGATGTAAGTTTGAGGCCAACCTGGTCTACACAAGATTGTATAATAGTGAGACTGTTTCAGAGAAAGAAGGGGGGGCAAAGGAGAGTACACAGTTGAGGCTCCCATCATTGCTAACATCTGAGAATATCACGTCTTCCTGGGTATCTTTTGAGCTCTAACATGAGGGTAACTCACCGCTGCCCATCCCACCTATGCAGTGAGGACCTGAGCCCCAAGCTGAAATCCTATCAGCAGGGCTGGCACACTGCACCCTGCTTTCTGATCCACGGTGCTGTGGCCAGAACTACACCATGACTGGCACCTTCCTTGGGAACCCATGGCTCACGGTGACTATCTTACAAGGGTGATGTCAACATCTCTGTCAATTCTAAGTTCCGGCACCACTTTCCAGCAGTGTATGCACCCTGGTCGTCCCCACCTGAAAAACAAAGGACAACTGTGGACTCTGCACACTGCTAAAGAATGCACTAGGCAAGGACCACCGCAGCTGCATGCTGTCTATGGCGAGAACACCAACAGGCATGCCTGGAGGGAGGACATATCCATCCTGTCAAAGGGCAGGGGCCCAAACCGTCAATCACTCTCTTCAGTTGGCTAGGGCTGTGTTTTATTGGATCTACCATCAAGTAATACAAATATTCTCCCATTTTAACAATGTCATATATATTGTTCCTGGCCTCTGAGGATGTGGGGAGTTCATGATCCCTTACCAAACTGTGACAGCACACAGTGATGGACTGAGACTCACTTTTTACAAAGATACTGGTCATGAGGTTTAAACCAGACTGACCCATCACAATTTATCAGCAGGGGTCTGGAAGAAGTCTGTATGTTTACAAATCTTCTCGAGTGATTTTGATACACATCGATGGCCCAGGGTAAGGACAGATGAGAGGCTCAAACACGGGGAAGCATGAAGAGGACCACTGCTCTCACACATGCCTATCTTCCTTTGGCTTGTGATGCACGTTTGAGACAATACCGTACTCATTCTCACCCAGTCTACTGTCTTCACGGCTACAGGGCTAGCAGTGTGACCCCTCCAGTGTGAAGCCAAACTGCCAGGCTTTGTTATTCAAGTTCCTCCCAACTTCCCCTCAACCCCCATGTTAACATCCCAGCAGGCCAGGTACCCCACCCCACCCCGTTCCCTATCTCTCCAGTTTCATGTTCTGTCACTCCCTCAAATTCTCTGTGGTGATGCCCTTCCATGGTTGTGGTCTCCATGGCTACAGATCTTTATTCAGCCCATTAAAAATGTCCTTCCTTGGGGGGAAGGATGGTATCCCAGTCTCCCAAGCGCTCACCTAAGTGTCTGGCACTAAGAGAATAATGGTTGCAGAAGGGCTTCTGAACAGTGTCAGAACTAAGCCAGGAGGGCATGGGTGATGGAGGTGAGGGATCCAGCTTCCATGCCACAACCAGAGATCCCTGACAGTCACTCCAGTTGGTCTTAGAACATGGATTGGGACAAGCCACCTTTCTGTTTCCTCACCTCCTGGGTTATGAGGAAGTGCCTAACACAATTCCTGGAAGAAAAGAAGAATGACTTTGTATGGCTCTGTGTGACTTTGACCCCACACACAGCTAATCCAGGTCGGGAGACACGGGGACCAGTTCTTAGTTCCTCTGTAGCAACTCTAAATTCAGCAATGTCAGATCTCTCGTGACTACTAATAAAGCATTTGCTTTGATAAAGATGGCAAGTCAAACCTAGCTTGGATCATGGAGCATCTTCAGTTGGCGGAGCAGCTCATGCAGGCTCCAGCATGGAGCTCACCCTCTTGCTCCTGAGTGCAGTGCAACAGGAACCCCAGGGAGGAACACAGCCAACACATGCAGTCACCTTGGGGCTTCCCTTCCTTCTTCATACCCACCCACCCTCCCCTCAGCACACAGGCCAGATCCTGCTGCCTTCCTCCTCCCCATCCTGCTCCTTTCTATTTCTTTACGTCACAGGGGTCTGTGTTCAGCATTCTAGAGTGTAAATGGATCAGGACCTTGCTCCCTTAGCATCCAAGCCACCCTCCCATGAAAGCAGGACGGAACTGCTCATGTGGTTTGCTGGTTTTAAACACGTTTTAAGGTAGGAAACTTCCTTGAGGGATTTTAAACTTGAGGCTGGAAATGATGGCGCCCTGAGCCCTGCTCCTCTCAGTCCATGTTTCTCTGTTCTCTACGAGAGGTCTCTGTAAAAACTTTAGGTTGGGTCAGCTCATAGTAATAGACAGCCAAATGGTAAAGCATAATTTTAGCACGTGGAATGCCTTGGGTGTGATCCCCAGCACCGTTCCCCATCCCCCCAAAAAAGGTTTGGAAAGCCATAGATTTATTCAACACCCAAAGGTACAGCAAACATATCAACGGTATATTCACCACTTATCTTCTCTACTTCAGGACTAAGTACTGCCTGTTAAAATCCGCATGCCTCTGGAGTACGGCAGAACAGTGTTCTGCTGAGGCTTCAGATCTAAAGGAAGAACCAGCAGATCTAATCCCATTCCTCTCTGCTGCTCAACTAAACCCAGAGTCCAAGGAGGAGATGATACAATAGAAGTCTGTGTCACCTAGAGAAGCAGTTGGTCTGGCCTGTGGACAGGAGAGAGGGTAATGCAGCAGCTGCATAGCTAAGGGTTACCAAGACAACTGAGCACCTAGACCCAGGGGACTATGTCAAGGGCAAGGGCAGACAATAGCAAGACACTACCCATCCCCCACCCTCTTGAACTATAACCGTGTATACACCCCCCCCCCACACACACACACACACAGAAATGACCAGTAGTGTCAGCACAGCCAGGGAGCCAGCTAGGTGCCAAGATGTCCAAGACAAGAAGACAACTGTGACCCAGGCTGTGAGGACAACCAGGGCTCCTGGCACCGTGCCCTATCCTGTCCAGCACAGGCACGTGCCACCCAGGCAGACAAGTTAGGAAGCCAACAGCCCTTGAGTTTAATTTAATTTTATTTTTTCATATGGGCAGTAGAGGGTGGAGTCACCCCACCCTTACTCCCCTTGCATTGACTGTGCCTCGGGTCGTGAGACCCCAAATTGTCAGAACTTACTCCCAGGGCAGGAAGAAAGCATTGCTGATGGTGCACTGGGGGAGGGCCCCCAGCCATGAGCCAGATTAAGCACCCCTCAGGAGCTCTCCGAGGCCCACTCCTTTAAGCCTTTTACAGACAGCAGGACAAAGACATACAGCTGGGACCAGCCCCTTCCTTTGGCATGGTTCACCCTAGCCCTGGGGACAGAGTCTGAGGGTGATGGCACAAGGCCTGAGCTCTGGAATGGCCTGTGAAGGAAGCTCCCCTTACTACCTCATAGACATCCACTCCGCACTTGAAGATTGAGACTGGCAAAGTAACAAGGCTAGACAAAGGAAAACTAGGTCCACCTTCAACCAATCTTCCCAGTGGGGAGCCTGGGGAAAGAGCTTCAAGCTCTGGTCCTGGGTCATCTTGGGAGAGAAAAGGTGGAAGAGGGTGAGCTTGGCAATTGGTCCTAGGCATAAGAGATAGTCACACTCTTCCGACTAGAAAGAAAAAAAAAAAATGAGGGGTCAAAAAGCACCATCGCCTTCCAGGAGGGCTCGGACAGTCCCGATGGGACGCTGAGAGGTCTGCTCTGAATTAGGCGAGGGTATGAGGCTGCCTCTTTGAGCTCTCGGTGTTCTCCTGGACTATCAGCTTTCCTGGGAGCGACGCCTGCCACTTTCCCAGGAGGTGCCGGCTGATACAGCTCCTGCACACTCCCAGAGTCCAGCCCCAGGAGAAAGGTGAGCAGACCCCAGCCCCTTCTTCAGTTGGCCTTGCTCAGTCTGTAGTCTTCCACCGGCTCCCGACTCTCGACAGCTGACAGGGCAATGAGCATCTGAGCAGCATAGTAAGTAGACATGATGAGTGCCCGAGAGTAGGGCACAGCGAAGCAGAACTTGTTGAGAGCGATGGTCAGGTCTGAGATGATGAAAAGCAGCGCACCGCTGCCGGCCGCCAGCTCCGTCCACCGCCACGCTGCGCCAACCAGCCGCAACCCTGCCATAGCTCTCCAGCCCATGAAGCTGATGAGGGCCACGTAGACCCCTACCAAGTAGGTGAAGGCACCTGACAGTCCTGGGTAGAGCAGAGCATAGCACAACCCGGACAGCACTGCAATCACCAGACCTGTCCGGAGAGCCAGTGGCCGCATGCCAAAGGCCGAAGCATAAAGTATGTGTGTCACGGCAAACATCAGCAGACCTGCAAGAGGGAGGGGATAAAGAATGCTAAAGGCAGGCTCGGTGACCAATGAGTACTTGTGAAGGGAATGGGACTGGGGATAACCTAGCAGCTTTGCTCTGGGAATAAGAGGGGGGTAAGGAAGACCTATAGTTTTAAATTCACCCTCACGTGCTCCCTTAGAGAACTGGTCCTCCTCCAACAGAAGACCGAAGTCCCCAGCCTCGGAAACCCTCCAACTCCCTGTCCCTTCTTCCAAAGCCTTCCCCTACCCCAACCCCAAGACCCTCTTTCCTCCAGCCCCAGGGACCCTCCCAGGCAACTCCTATAACTACTGACCATACTCAAAGTAGCCATGGTCCTGCCAGATGAGGAAGGCATCACCCACAGCAGAGAAGACGAGCCCCACAAAGATGAGGGAGGCACTGGGGTGGGCCAGCAGGAATCGGAAGCCATGGGCCAGAAGGAAAAGCCAGAGGCAGAAGATGGGTAGGCACTTGATAAGGGCACTGACCCACGACGGACTGGATGAGGGCAGCCAGAGCACAAAATACACGCAGGTGGCCTTAAAGAAGGGCACCAGTTTGGGTCCCTCGCTCTTCACCTGGAAGAGACAGGACAAGGGCAACACTCAGAGGTGGGAGGCATAGAAGCTCACCATGTAAAACCCAGCACCTTTCTCCCAGGGTACAAGGCATACACTAGCCCTTTACGGCTCAGAACAGGGAGGACTGACAGAGAAACCTAGCCTGTCCAGCTCCGACCAGTCAGCAGGATGTAAACAAAGTCATTATCGTCCTGAGGCTCGATTTACGGGGACAGGCAAGGGCTTCACTGTTCCATCACTCTTGTCCACTCTTGGCCCTTGGGCTGGGCCAGAACATTCACGGGACCACCAGTTAATATTAGGATACCCCTTCTACAACCTAGTGCTGTTCTCTTCTGGCTTCCACCCCACCACTCCTAGAAGGGTCCCTCAGCACCGCTCCCAGTGGTCAGTGTCAGTGTCGTCAGTTCCCAGCTGTGTGGGATTGGAGCACTGTCAGAGAGAAAGCACAGAAACACACTGACTGACTGACTCATGATGCCAGCTTTGGAGCCAGGACTCAAGCTTAGAGCCCTGGCAACACCAGGTGAGGGCCGGGAATGTAGGACAGTGACAGTACCTCTGCCCCACATGCTTTCCGTCCTGTCCAGTCTGCCCCTCAGCTTCCACTCTACCTGCCTTAGACTAAAGGTGGCACCAAGGACAAAGAGAGGTGCTAGGGACGCTGGGAGGAGAAATAGATTTGTATTGAGAGCAATAAACAGTGCTTGAAACACCAAAGATTTCCATGGCTAGGGAGAGGGGGTGCTGGCCATTTCTTTTCCCAGAGAATAAGAGCAACTTGAGGCACTAAAGACAGGAAGGGGGGCGGGGAGGGCTTCTTGTCCCAGCTTCTGATCTGGAGCCAGCAGACAGGCTGGGAGGAGATGGGGAACTGAGAGGGGGAAGTTGGCGCAGCTGACTGGGTCTCAGTTGGATTAGGGGGAGGGCAGCTAAAGAAAGGTTTTAGTCAAGGCCACTGCAGGCGCAGTCCGAGATGGGGGAGGAGAGTCTGCAGATGTTCTGTGATCTCCTGAAGCTTCTCTTGGGTTTGCTAGTTCAGGTGAATTGGAGGGCAAATTGAGGGTGAATTGGAGCAGCTGGGGTTCCCTATAGACCTCAAACTGCACCGAAAGTGCTCTGGCTGGGTGAGCAAGCTATTCTACACAAGACTGTGAGGACACACTCAGAGTCCCAGGCAATCAGGTACCTGATGCTACTGGGGAAGGGTAGAGAAGATACATACAGTGGGTCCAAAGAATAACCTGTTCTTTTTCTGCCAGCAGTGAGAGACCAGAGCAGAGTTGACACTCCCTTCCCATGGAAACTTCCCTTATCAGGAATAGTCAGGGTGAGGGCACAGTTGAGGGAGGAGATCCGCAGGGATGCCCAGCTCCACCTGTCAGCCCTCGAAACATCAACTTTGCTCTTCCCTCATCGCCCAGACCCATATTTTCTAGAAGAAACTGGCAGTAGGTGGTGAAATCATGGCAGAGAAGCCAGCCTTAGAAGGGTAGGGAGACAAGACAAGGGTTAGAGTTGAAGTTTGAAAAGGAGGTCAAGCCAATAGAGAGCGGTCCACCGTCACCTAGGTCACCTAGCGCCTTAACAGCACTGCTTAGACTGAGGCGTCGGCTCCCGCGCCTACAAGATAACGTGGAAACGAACTTGGGGCAGGATTCTCAAGAAGTCTTTCCCCCCACCACCACCCGCTCCGACACACACACCCTCTCGAACGCTTCTTGAGATCCCACCATGCCGAACCCAGAGGCCTGCTGCGTCCAGTTCCAGGCCAAGACCCGAGGACCCGCTCCAGACACACATGGATCAACAAAGTCACGCTTCCGAGTCACGTGCACAGTGTTTTCCTCCCTCCCGCGGGCAGACGGGGGGCGCGCGGAGGAGGGGTGCCGCGTGAGTGAGGAGCAAGGGACCGTGACAGCCGCGCTTCCCCAGGAGGGGCACCAGCTTCCTCGGCTCCCCAGACGGCCCGGCTGGTCGCTGCCTCGTCCCAGGCCCGGGGGAGCTCCGGCCGCGGCGAGCGCGCTCGCGCACTCACCACAGTGACCGGGGACACCATGGCGGCGGCGGCGGCGGCGGCGGCGGCGGCGGCGGCGGCTGGCACCCGCTCCGGATTGCACCGCCGGGACGCACCTAGGGTCAGGTGAGCAGACGACGGAACAAAGCGGGGTGAAGTACAATACCTCCCGCGCGCCTGGCGCTCGGAGTACTGTCTGTAAACCGTACGACGTCACCACGGATACAGCCAATGAGCGAGCCGGAGCCTCGGATGGGCGGAGTCCGGCTGGCGGCGCCGGCTGGGCTCCCCCGGTTTCTGCGCTGAAAAGGAGGTCCTCCCACCCCGGGCGCGGGCGGGGCCTCAAGATCACGCCCTTTCGGGAGGCGTGCCAGGGCATCCCGGAACGTGACCGCGACCCCCACGGCTAAGGAGCCAGCTAGGCTATGAAACCAGCACATCACTGCCCTGGGAGCACCACGAGATGCATCCTCTCTTAACTCCGGAACAAAAAGCAAAGATAGATTCTCGTCAGCCTTTAAACAGGCAGTCTAGGCGGTCGCAATTCCAATAAGACACAGCTTTAATAGTGTAGTCACAGGTCCCAGTGGCCACGGGAGAGTCAGCAGACACTCAACCTTCAGCATGGGAAGAGATACACATTCGGGCACACAATGTACATAAACTATACAGAATCGTAGTTACATTAAGTGCACTGAACCAGTGCAGCTACGGACGGCAACTGTGGGGTTGACCACCATCTTTCACCTACTATTAAAGTCGCGGATGAAAGAAAGCAGCGGCCTGTGTGTGGACCTCCCCCCCCCCCTTAAGGCTGCAGGCACTATGTTGCCTTGATCATACACCCCTCACAGCTGGAACAACAGTGGCAGACAAGAGCAAAGCAGGAATGGCAGCAAACCTGAGCGTGCTTAAGGACCCAAAGGAATGTGAACTGACTGCCACACATCCAATGTAAATGGTTGTAATACTGGTGGGCTGGAGCATGTTTAGAAGTATTGTTCAAAACTGGATGGATTGGCAGGGAGCCCATGGATTGCAACGCTAGAGATGCCATGGCCTCTGCCCTCTCTAGCCTACATTTCCTCATCTCTAAAATGAGTGGGTGACCTCTAAGGTTCTGCCCGGTCCAGACCTGTTGTATAGGATGAGGAAGGGGAAAGGTTGCTGGTGTCAGGAAATTCAAGTCTGTCTAGGAGATTTCATGGAAATAGAGCTTTCCAAATTCCGTACACACAGAGCTTTAGCTGTGGCCTTGGCTGTTGGGAAGGGGAGGAACACTGGCAGGCAGCTTCCCGAGATGGGGTTACCAGGCCCCTGCCGGCCTGGAAGAAGACACAAGATGCTTCTCGGTTATCCTTTCCCACACAGTCATTCTCTTTGTTTTACCTCCAACCGTTCCCCAGCTATCCCTAAGCCCTAAACTACTGGCCTAACCCTCTCAGAGAAAGACAGCCCTTTTTGTTTTGGTTTGTTTTGGTTTGGTTTTGGGTTTTTTTTCTGTTTTTGTTTTTGGGTGTTTTTTTTTTTTTTGTTGTTGTTGTTTTTGGTTTTGGTTTTGGGGTTTTTGAAACAGGGTTTCTCTGTATCTTTGGAGTCTGTCCTGGAACTAGACAGCCCTCCTTTTGTAACATTGTTAACAACCTGAAATTCCAGATAGGGTCTGTGAAGGATGACAGACAAGGTTTGGGGAAGGGGAGTCACTCACCTGATCTCTGGGCTAATTCATGGTCTGTTTTTTTCCAGTCAGGAGCTTCGAGGATACCACCTACCTTTCAGGGTGAGAGATGAGAACAGATGTCCCCGCGCACCATATGTTGCTGGGGAAGTGTGTGTTGCTGGGGAAGAGCTCCAAACTGAACGAACATGAACATGCCCCCCCCCCGTTTGTCCCCCCTTTCCTGGGGCTCACTGAGGTTGTAGCTGGTCACACATCACTCTGCCCTTGGAGCCTCAGTTCCCCATGAACAAGTTATAAAATCATGACATACCTTCCAGTTTCGGGCCAAACCGTCCCTGTCACATAGGGGAATTGTCAAGTCGGCGTGTTTTTGTTCCTCTGGACCCCAGTTTGTCTAATTCTAAAAATGAAAGTGTAAACTTTTCAAAGGATTTCTCTCCGGGGGGTGGGGTGGGGTGAGTGTGGTTGAGGTCAGAGTTGTCAGAACTCCCTGGAGGGGGTATTACGAGCATCTGTGAGTTGCCTGGAATGCCTGTTGGGAACAGAACTCGGGTCCTCTGCAAGAGCAGTGTGTACTGCTGCTACCCATGCGCCATCTCGCCAGCCCCTGAGAATGTGAACTTTATTAGTGCTTCGCAAAACCTGGGGCCAACCAGAATTACTTGAGAAGTGTTTTTAAAAATATGTCATTTCCCTACCTTGGCCCTGCTCATTCACCGGTTTTCATAAGCTTCATATACAAATACCTAAATATGCAGAAAAGCATAAAGCCTAGAAATGTCACTCACAGAATAGTACTACCAGTGAGCAAAGTAATTTCATAAATAGTGGCCCACAGAACAGTGGCATCGTTCCTCCACGCTGTTTCTCAGCCTATCCTCCTATCGTTATTGTTGTTTTGTTTTGAGAAGAGTTGCACCGTGTAGCTCTGGCTACCTGGAACTCTGTAGGCGAGACTGGACTTGAACTCACAGAGACCTGCTGCCCAGATCCGTTCTTGGTCCTCCTCTCTTCCCTTTGGAGACTTAAGCACAGTGCTGGCCAGAAACAGCACTTCTAGCTAGCTGAGTTCAGCTGTCAGAGGCCTATCGGAGTGAGAGGAACACATGGACAAGGTCCATTGGACCAGCTGAGACTCCGCATTTCTAGAAGAAATGCTCCTCCCTGGCTAACTCGGGCTGTCTTCCTCAAACCTCAGGATTTGGCAGTGTGCCTCTGGACCAACGACTGGTTTAGTTACCTAATCCTCGTCTTTCTCTGCCTGCTTGAGCTAACCGAATTTCTGCCCTGCCCTAATCTTATCTTTGAAGACAAAATGCCCGATGGCCAGAAGTCCCTCTTCAGGTGGTTAACTCAAACCGGTCTGACCTAAGATGGATACTAGAGTGACTGCCTGTGACTTCTGACTTCCTTAAGATCCTATGGCTGCGTGCTAAATGACACCTCTCAGCACCGTGACAGGTGAGCAGAAAGGGCCATAGAAGGAAGAAAAATAGGGGCATTTGGATTCCTGGAAAGTCTTTAGCAAGCATGGGAAAGATAGGGCTCTTTCTGCCCTTCATTAGCTTACCCCCCCTTGTTTCTCCCCCCCCCCTCCATGGCTATAACTTCCTGACCCTAGCCACTGGAGCAGCTCCCACTCCTAGACTTTGCCAAAAATTTCCTTCCCTGTTCAGTGAGCATTCAAGTTTATTGGGAATTCTGCAACTCCAGGAGGGAAAAGGGAACTAGGTATTAGCAAGAGTTTGGCAGATCTACCCACACCTCTAGAGGTAGTGACCGACTCTCTTCAATTCAATCCTCTAGATATTGGGCCGTCACTGATGCAGACCCTGAAAAGTGTGCTTTCCCTCAAAGAGACGATGTATCCTAATTTTGTTCATATGGGTAATATATTTTTATTCAATTTTCATTTCGTGCACTGATTCAGTCTACCTAGGGATATATAAAGTGTGTCTGCACATGTGCCGGCTCTCGTGTTAGATGCCAGAAGTGAGAAACAGCCTGTGAGCTCACAGAGTTCACAGCTGACTGCGGGCGGATGAGTCAACAAACAGGTGGTGTAGCAACTCCAGTAATTGCGTTATGAAGCCGGGTGTGGTGTCACATACCTGTAGTCCCAGATGCTCAGGAAGCTGATGTGGAAGGGTGCCTTGAGCCCACAGAGTCAGGACCAGTATGGTCAGCACAGTCTCAAGAAAAAAAAAAAAAGATGACAATCATTAAAGTATGAATGTATGTGACAGCTGACATACAGAAGACATCAGAGTAATTCATTGTACTTGTCACAGTAGAGGAAGATGGGGCTTAATCTAGAAGAATAAGTTAGGCTTCATTGAGCAAGCGCCATTGAGTACAACCTTCCAGGAAGATGGAGTCAGATATGCGCAGAACAGCACAAGAGACACACACGGAATCAGGGACAACCCTGTAGCCTGGGAGAGGGAGGGTGATGCTGTGAACTAGGGAAAGTGGAGAAGAAATAAGAGGAGCCAAGTCAGGAAGGATCTTAAAGGTTCTACTAAGGAGTTTGGACTTAGGCCGGTCGATGCCTATTGTTTTCGCGCTATTAACTTCTCTGGTTAATCCTGGCTCTCTAGATCTGGTCCAGACTCCCCAGAGCACACCTAACCAGCTTTAAGATCTTGACTCCAGTCAGGCAGTGGTGGCGCACACCTTTAATCCCAGCACTCAGGAGGCAGAGACAGGTTGGTCGATCTCTATGAGTTCAAGGCCAGTCTGGTCTACAGAGTGAGTTCCAATAATGCAGGAAGGCTACAGAAAGAAAGCCTGTCTCAGAAAAACAAACAAACAAGGGGCTGGAGAGATGGCTCAGTGGTTAAGAGCATTGCCTGCCCTTCCAGAGGTCCTGAGTTCAATTCCCAGCAACCACACGATGGCTCACAACCATCTGTAATGAGGTCTGGTGCCCTCTTCTGGCCTGCAGAGATACACACAGAATATGTTTACATAATAAATAAATAAATAAATAAATAAATAAATATTCTTAAAAAAACAAACAAACAAAAATAGAATCTTTGGCTTCACTCCTATTACCCTCCCACTTAACCTGAAGATCTGGAGAAGAGATATTAGAAATATCACAAGGGTTAGAAGAGATATTAGAAATATCACAAGGAGCCGGGCGATGGTGGTGCACGCCTTTAATCCCAGCACTCGGGAGGCAGAGACAGGCGGATCTCTGTGAGTTCGAGACCAGCCTGGTCTACAAGAG
>NC_022023.1:32154893-32158322 GCF_000317375.1 Microtus ochrogaster | reverse complement strand
AAAAAAAAAAAAAGAAATATCACAAGGGTTAGAAGAGATATTAGAAATATCACAAGTGTGTGACATGAAATTGTGATAAAAGTATGTGAGACTAGGTTGATCAAGTTGTTGGGGTGGTTTGATTATTTGCTTGTTTGTTTTTGAGACAGGGCCTCACTATGTTGTAACTCACTGTATTGACTAGACTGGCTTCCAAAGATTCACTTGCCTCTGCTACCCCGGTGCTGGGATTAAAGGCATGTATCCTTTAATCCCAGTGATAATATGCCTGACCCAAGTGATAGGATGATAGGATTTTTTAAAGAGAGATGAACATGTGCCAGCCAAACGGGGGGTGTTTGGAAGGCACTAGACACCAAGCTAGAGCTCAGACCAGAAGTAAAGACTTTCGAGTATAGACTTGCGAGTCACAGCCAGTTGTTTCCTGGGCTTTGGACTAGGGTCAAGTGCATAAGTGATAGCCATACTGACAGCTAGCTGGGTGTGACTAGCCAGTGGAGAGTCTTGATAGAGCAGAAAAGAAGCGCCAAGCCAAGCTCTGAGAGACTATGATATTTAGGGGAACAGCATACCAGGAAAACCTGTAAAGAGACAAACACAGGTAAACATGTGGCTGTAAGCTCTGATATACTCAGATACAAGTGCACTCACAAGGAAAGAGACAGGCACACCCAGGTGCTATGCCTCGCAGAGATAACATGGGATTGTGGTTTGGTTAACTCCATCCAGAAAAGGTAACAAAGGTGGCTTTACTTCTCCTTTGTAGCAGCAGAAGCTTCAGAAATGTGGACCACTACCCATCCCCATTTCCAAACTATGTTCCATGCCCCAAGGTCTGTGTGAGACTCTGCATGCATGCGTATGTGCACACACACACACACACACACACACACACACACACACACCCCTTCCCTCTGTGCTTCCAGGAGCTGACCTAGGAATACCAAATCATCTGAGAACATCCATTCCAGAATGCCTGTGTCATGGAGGCAGGGAGGTGAACGCTGGAGTTCACAATGTAATCCATGGTTTGGGACCAAAGAATCTACCAGAACTCCTTTCTGGACCCTCCTGGAGGGCTGAATTTTGATACTGTTAGAAATTAATATGTGGAATCAGAGGTGCTCTCAACAAAAATGTTCTGGGCTCTGTGATTGGACTCTGGGCTGGGGCTGGTTTAAGTCCAGGCTCTTCATTTTCTGTGCGCCTTTGTCAAATCTGTCGGCCTCTCTCTCTTTTTCTGAAAAAAAGTCTGTTAACACATGTTCCATGTCGAGCTGTCAGAGGAGCTCGCTCTCTTTTGTTCATTGACAAGGGCATCACTGGGCCTTAAAATCCAAGTGAATTTTATAACTAGAATTTGTCACCCAAAAGGTCTTCTGGGAATGTTCTCCAGGGGGAATCCCTCTCTTCCAGATGATTATGTGGGATTAGATGACCACCAGCACCAAAACTTCCAGAATTCCAGGGTCTCTGAAATCTGCCCTCTCTCTCTCTCTCTCTCTCTCTCTCTCTCTCTCTCTCTCTCTCTCTCGTGTGTGTGTGTGTGTGTGTGTGTGTGTGTGTGTGTGTGGTGTGTGCCATAACACACATGTAGAGGTTAGAGAACAAGTTCTCAAAGTCAATTCTTTCCTCCCTCTCTGCTTCTATCATGTGGATCCTGGGCTTTGAACACAGGTCTTCAGACTTGGCAGCAAGCCACTTTACCCCCGAGCCTTCTCAGCAGCCCTCAAGTGTTTTTGTCATCCCAGCCCCCTCAATCCCACGTACCCCGTTAGATCCTACAGTGTTTGGGCCTCACTTTGGGTTTTTCCCACCCCAGTGCTGGAAAGCTAGGAGGAAGAAGGCAGGAGTTGAATAAGAAGATGGCCTTAGTGGGGAAACGGGCGATCCCACTCATTAAGACCTGGGACTCTGAATTAGTAATTGTCTCCCCATGTCAGCATCTAAAGGCCTGTCTTGGGATAATAGGGAAGAACAGACTGCCCAGATACTCTCCCCTGCACAGACCACTTCTCTAGCTCTCCCCATTCCAATGTGGCTGTTCCTTCTTCAGTCAGGCATACAAACAGCACTCACTGATCACTTACACCAAAACAGGTTGCCTCTAGATGCAGACACGAACACAACAGAGCTCCCCTGTCACCATGGAGCCCCCAGTCCTGCTGGGGAGGCTGACACTTCTCTCTCCACAGATCTGATCAGAACAGTGGACAGGGACAATGAGGCAGGGGGTTGGGAGGTGGGGCAACGCTGTGCAAAGGTCAGGAAGTTATTTATATTATCCCAGCCCTCCCCAAACCCTTTCCTATTCCAGCCCAGCTTCCTGTCTCCCATCCGGAGGAGTACAGACTTTGGAAGCATGTCAGACTCGTGTGTTACAATAGGGTTGAAACTCCAAAGGAGGAAGCGCTGGGGTTCTCACCATACGCCCCTCTTGGCTCTGACTGGAAAGAGGGCAGGGGTTAATTATGGTGGGGGCTTCAGCTCTGTCTCCATGTCCCTCTATCTTCCAGATAGGCTGAATTTAGCCCCTTTTTAAATGCTTTACAATAAAGCTTATTTTAGAGTTTTTGTTTTGTTTTGTTTTTTTCAAGACAGGGTTTCTCTGTGTAATAGCTCCAGCTGTCCTGGAACTCTGGAACTAGCTCTTGTAGACCAGGCTGGCCTCGAACTCACGGAGATCCACCTGCCTCTGCCTCCTGAGTGCTGGGATTAAAGGTGTGCGCCACCACCGCCCAGCAATGAAGCCTGTTTCAGAAGGCTATGTTTAAACCTCCCCTCCCTTTCTTTCTTTTGACTTTTCAAGGTTTTTAATACATTTCAAATAAGGAGGATTGGTTCATTTCTGCCCCTTCACTGCCAAAGGGACTGCTACAGTATCTCCGCCTTCTCCTTGTTGGTGGTAATCAGAACATAAAGGTTTCGGGTGCACCGGACTTTGAATCTCACACTACCCTTGTTCTTGGTGTTGGCTGATTTGGTATCCTTTCTGGCCATCAGCAGAAAATCCGTGACATTCTCCCTTTCTGAGGCATGGTGATGAGGAGAATAGTGTCTCTCTTATCTTTTCCCATTTTTCCTAGGCCTGTAGAAACCCCACCAAGACCAGCAGCGGTATGCTGTGGGTACCTGAGGACAGTGGGAAGCCAGACACACATAAGAGAGGCATTAGCTACAGCAGGTTGTGGGACGGCAGCCCAGTGTCACAGGGACAGCGTCAGAGGCCAGAAGTTCCTGCTTCGATTTCCAGCACCAGCCATTCCTCCTGGACGAGTGGCTGACTCTGGCCTCAGTTTTTTGATTTTGTTTGTCTGTCTGTTTTTGAAATGGAGAGGCAAATAGTTTCCTTGCACAGTTCTTCAAGGAACTAAATGAAAGCAGTACACAGGCATTAAAATATGAAACTCCTGAAACTTGGTCTTTTTA
>NC_022023.1:32153956-32154701 GCF_000317375.1 Microtus ochrogaster | reverse complement strand
AGCCTGCCTCTGCCTCCCGAGTGCTAGGATTAAAGGCATGCCACCCGGCTGTGCTTTTCTTCTTTTAAGGGAACTGGAATTCAGGGTGGGCTTCTGTCTGCCTGGAATGAGCTGAGGACGAACTTTCCTGATGAGCAGGTGAAACCTCTCAACATTCACAAACTGGGACACATCCAAAGCATGAGGAAGCTCACTAAACTCCTGGGTGCCCACACTTTCCCCACAAGCTTCTGACTCAAGAACTTCAGGGTGGAGCTCTGACATCCGCGTGTTGACAAGTTCCCTCGAGTTAGTCATGTGTTCATGCAACTTGGGTGCTTTGTGCTAGATAACACACTGTGCTGTTTATCCAGCAAGCATGCGCCAGGAGCTGGGCAAGAGCAATGAGCTCTGGGAGAAGCTCTTATCTCATTAAAAGCCTGACAGACAGTGAGCCCTGGTTAAATGGTTGCCCAAAACAAAGTCTTCAAGAAGATACATCGTTTAAGGACAACAGACATCAATGTATAAATAAATTGCAAGCAAAAGAAAGGGTCAGCTCACAGGGGCTGTGATTGCCTGCACATCATCAAGTCAGTAAACATTCTAGCACGGAAGGAAGGGGTTCATGAGCCCCTACCTACCCCTGACTGGGGAACTACTGATGGCGGATGGCTTGAAGCGGGAATCAGTCTTCTTTAAAAGTTTGGCTCCTGGCCGGGCGGTGGTGGTGCACGCCTTTAATCCTAGCACTTGGGAGGCAGAC
>NC_022023.1:32144775-32152701 GCF_000317375.1 Microtus ochrogaster | reverse complement strand
AAAAACACCAATGACAACTTATGCTGGAGAGGTTGTGGGGAAAAGGGAACACTTCTGCATTGCTGGTGAGAATGCAAACTGGTACAACCCCTTTGGATGTCAGTGTGGTGATTTCTCAGAAAATTAGGAAACAACCTTCCTCAAGACCCAATAATACCACTTTTAGGTATATATCCAAAGGATGCTCAATCGTGACACAAGGACATGTGCTCAACTATGTTCACAGAAGCTTTGTTTGTCATAGCCAGAACCTGGAAACAACCTAAATGCCCCTCGATTGAAGAATAGATGAAAAGAATGTGGTACATTTACACAATGGAGTACCACACAGCAGAAAAAAATAACAACAGCTTGAATTTTGCAGGAAAACGGATGGAACTAGAAAACACTGAGAGAGGTAACCCAGACACATGTTACTCACATGTACTCACTCATAAGTGATTTTTAAACATAAAGCAAAGAAAGCCAGCCTACAAACCACAGTCCCAGAGAACTTAGACAGCAATGTGGACACTAAGAGAAGCTTACATAGATCTAATCTACATGGGAAGTAGAAAGTAGAAAAAGACAAGATCTCCTGAGTAAATTAGGGGCATGGGGGCCTTGGGGGAGGGCTGAAGGGGGAGGGGAGAGGCAGGGAGGGGAGCAGAGAAAAATGTAGAGCTCAATAAATATCATGGGGAAAAAAAGGACAATGAACTTGAGGCGATAGAGAGGTGGGGGGGATGGATCTAGGGATGGAATAGGGTGAATCTGATCAAAACAATTGCATGAAATTTTCAAACAATTAATAAAAATTCTTAAAAAATGCTTGCCAAGGGGAGATATAAGAAAAGGTCTTCTAGAGGAAGGAGCGTCTGACTGTTTAAAGGATAACGTGTACGCGCCTTAGTGGTAGATGTGTGCTAACAGCTGAAGGTGTGGCTGAGTGGCAAGATAGGTCTGCATCTTAGGGTACCAGGGAACGTGATAGGAAGTACAGCAGAAAGAAGTCTGTGGGTTTGAGGATTATATTGCAACAGATGTACTCAGACACAGTTGGAATGAAGTCTGTGGGATAGCGCAGTCCGTAACAGCAGGCAAAGAGAACAATTAAGAAGCTGTTACTGAAGAAGACCCATTTGAAGCAATGACAGTGGGTCATGGAGGGATTGATTCCAAAGATTTTTAAGAAGTTCCTTCCCCTGTCAGAGTTAGGATTATCACGGGTGTGATGAAACACTATGTCCAAAAGTAACCTGGGGAGCAAAGGGTTTATTTGACTTCTGCTTCCACAGCACTGTTCTTTACCAAAGGAAGTAGGGACAGGAACTCAAGCAGGTCAGGAACCTGGAGGTGGGAGCTGATGCAAAGGTCATGGAGGGGAGCTACTACTTACTGCCTTGCTCATCATGGCTTGCTCAGCCTGCTTCCTTATAGAACCCAGGACCACCAGCCCAGGAATGGAACCACAATGGACTGGACCCTTCCACATCAGCCACTAATTAAGAAATTGCCCTAAAGCCAGATCTTATGGAGGCATTTTCTCAAATGAGGTTCCCTCCTTTCAGATGACTCTAGCTTGTGTCAACTTGATATAAAACTATCCAGGACATGGAATTAAAGATGTAGTAGCTTCAAAATTGCCAAGTGGAGATCTTGATTGTTTCCAGCTGAAATCAATTAGAAATGATAGCTACAGGACCCTTTGCCCTGTCTTTTCTTGTGCTCAGTAAGCCATATTCTTTTGAGAGGAAAGTCCCTCTCATTCCCTGCTGGAAAATGCCTTTGGTCATCAGAGTCTGATAACTGGGGCCTCTCTGGAACCAAATAAACAAATGCTTTGAAATTACCCTTCCTTTCCACCAGCTTTAACACCCTCTTGTTCTGTGGATTTACTAAAAACACCCACAGAATTTACTCCAAGTCCAGATATAATTTTTTGTTTTTGTTTGTTTGGTTGGTTGTTTTGTTTTAAGGGGAGACAATATTTCTCTCTGAATAGCCTTGACTGTCCGGAAACTAGCTCTGTAGACCAGGCTGGCCTCAAACTCACATCTGCCTCCCAACTGCTGGAATTAAAGGCATGCACCACCACCACTCGACGTAATTCTTTATTTTAAAGGTATAAAGACATCATACTTGGCCACTTCCTTGGGCCTTGCTGTGGGATCTCCCTATACTTTTAAAATTAATTTTTAAAAACTCTTTTTTTTTCTTTCTGGGTTTGTTGGTGCACACCTTTAATCCCAGCACTCAGAGGTAGAGAGAGGCAGATCACTGTGAGTTCAGGGCCAACTTGGTCTACATGGAGTTCCAAGCCAACCAGGTCTACATAGTAAGACCCTGTCTTTAGGAAAAATAAAATAAAATAAAAGATCACAGGAGAGATCAGGTTGACACGTGATGGGGAAACAGACAGGAACTGGCTGCTGCATCTGTATGAACCGTCTGTGCTCCAGCTTTAACATGATCAGGGATGCAAGCTGAGCTCCACACATCCTTACTTTCCCGTCAACATAGTTATCCAGAGAAGGGGCCTTTGAATTGTCTTGATTGAAATCTGAAATTTTGTGGGTGAAAAGTACAGTACATCCACAGGGATCATATGAGGATAGGTGTTGCTTGTTCTGTCTCTCGTGAAGAAATTAATCCTTAAAAACTGATACTACTTGTTTCACAGTCAAAAGTTTTAATCCCACAAGCCACAGCGGTTAAAACAAGGACAGCAGAAAGTTTTGGCATCTGTTCTTCTGCCAAAGGAACAGTGTAGCAATCTAGTGAGATCTGAGTTCCCCATCTCCAGAAACAAGACCCTGAACAATCAGGGATGTGGTTTGGGATACTAAAAGCCTTCTGTTGATTTGGGGGAGAGCTCTCTTGCTAATCAACTCTGATATCAAGAAAGATGACTATCTTATTCTGTTATCCACTTGAAGTGGAGGCAGGGGAACCATGGGCTCAAAGTCACCATCAAATGCATAGCAAATTCTAAACCAGCCTGAGCTTAAGACCTTGTCTCAAAAAAATAAAATCAAGTCAGGTGTGGTAATGCTAGGTCAGCCAAGGCTACAAAGTGAGACCCTCTCTTTAGGAAAAAAATCCAGCACTCAGGAGGCAGAGGCAAAAGGATCTCTGCGAATTCTAGGCCAGCCTGGTCTACATAGTGAGTTCTAGGCCAGTTAGGACTACATAGTGAGACCCTGTCTCAAAAAGTAAACAAATCAGTTCTTGTATTTACCGGGTTTATAATCCAACCAAAGGACCCACATAAGAACTAAGGAGCTAAGCCGGGCAGTGGTGGCACACGCCTTTAATCCCAGCACTTGGGAGGCAGAGGCAGGCGGATCTCTGTGAGTTCGAGACCAGCCTGGTCTACAAGAGCTAGTTCCAGGACAGGCTCCAAAACCACAGAGAAACCCTGTCTCGAAAAACCAAAAAAAAAAAAAAAGAACTAAGGAGCTAAAACCGAGTGGTGGTGGCACATACCATTAATCGTGGCACATACCATTAATCCCAGCACTGAGAAGGCAGAGGCAGGTGGATCTCTGTGAGTTTGAGGCCAGCCTGGTCTACACAGTGAGTTCCAATACAGCCAGATCTGCTACACAGAGAAACCCTGTCAAAACAAAACAAAAAAGCTAAAATTATAGCTATAACATTCAACATAAAAAATAAACATAAGACTAAAAGAAAAAGGAGAAGGGGAAGGAGGAGGAGGAGGAGGAGGAGGAGGAGGAGAGCTGGAGAGATGACTCCATGGGTGAAATATGTTTGTCACTAAGCCTAATGACCTGCATTTGATCTCCCAGAACCCGCGTGGTGAAACAAAACACATCTTCCAAGTTGTCCTCTGACCTCCACACATGCCTATGACATACACACATTTGTACAAATAAATAGCTAAACTACTTAAACTTTTTGAATGGACGGTTTAAATTGAGGTGCCCCGCATAAATGAACAGAGTGACTTCCCAGAACCCATAAGATCATTCAGTGAAAATCCCAGTTCCAGAAGTGAGCTACCTCCTACAAATTGTTGGCCAGGGAAGCCTCGAGGATCAATCCCTCAAACACATAGGCTATTGCCACCACTGTTGATCACCCACTGGCATCGGCTGCTAAGGCCCTTTTGCTGAAGACACCAGCAGAGAGGACAGAGACATCCAGTTGGAGCTGTGCTAGAAGCTTCCTCCCGGATAACTAACTGACTTTTATAGTGCCAGAAGGCATCGTGCAGGTTGCTGAGGATGAATTGCCCACAATCTTACTTAGCAGTGGGTCAAGTATGCAAAAATGCTGAACAGCGAGGGAGACAAGCATAGAGAGCTACTTAGTACCAACCTCAGCCCTCTCTCGGGGGTCAGAACAGGACTTCTGCAACGACTGAAACTAGCTTGAACAGGATCTGAAGGGTAGAACAAACTGATGACTCAGGCATGTTTTTCTTGTATGTTTCTTTATGTCTTGGGGCAAGATGAAAGAAGGGAGAAGAAGAAGCATAGGGACATAAAGCATAAGGCATAGGAGCCAGGCATCAGGGTAAGGGATAAGCATCTAAGGCTAAGGGTAAAAAAGAAAACAGAAGGTGATCTCCACAAAGCTTTCAGTTTATATGGGCATACAGACAAGTTAGCAGTCCCTAGGTGGTATAGCATACAGACAAGTTAGCAGTCCCATAGGTGGTATAGCATACAGACAAGTTAGCAGTCCCATAGGTGGTATAGCATACAGACAAGTTAGCAGTCCCATAGGCGGCAACAATAGTATCAAGCATGCATGTTCACAGAGCCACAAGAGACCTGTGGATCTGGCAAGGAGGCACCTTATGTCTCAGAGGGGGCGTGGCTGTGAGGTTCCCCTGCAGCTGAGAACACAACCTTGGTAGCTATACTAACCTGGGGGCTTGATTTACATTAGCATCTAGCTTGTTGAATAAAGGACCCTTCTGGGGACCCTGCTTTTGACTCCAGCAGGGTGTCCAGGTAAGGATTTTTCTCTCTGAAGCTAGTTTTAGGGACTCAGATCTTTTTCCTGTATAAACAGTTAATTTTCTGGATTTTTGATCCTATGTTAGTTGAAACCAAGGTAAAGGCTAATACAGAATATTAGTAGGCTGTTAAGTCAGAGCAGACCAGTAGATTTCACCTTCCTGCATCTGCTGTTAGAGCAGACATGTTACCTCCTGCATGAGGCTCCCTTCTCATCAGTGAGAACTGTCAATAAAGAAGGTTTGTGGGGGACTAGTTTATGTAGATTTTGACTGTGAGAACAAAGACTTGACTGAATCCTTTCCCCACCATGGCTTCACGGTGCATGTTGGAGTCGGTGGACGTATCCAGTTGCCCTACAGGAAAAGTCAGGTTTATACTCTTCTGGGATACGATAGAAGGGAGAAATGTCATGATTTCAGAAGATTTTTACAGAATTGACAGTGCCTTATCCAAAGGACTGGTGTGCCTATAGCTCTGTACAAACAGGTTCTCCAGGTGGAGAGACCAGTAGATCCATCAGCTGTGCACTGACTGTATAACACTTGTGGGCACGCCGCAGAAAAGCCCACTGGTGCAGTGAGGACTGTTATTGGCGTAACCAAGTGGATTTGAAGCCCCATCCACAGGAGACCATTCAGACCATGTGACCTGACTGACAGCCCATGATTGGTGCATCTGGCTATTTTTTGCCAAATGGACAAGATATGAGTTGATACGTTAGAGCCAGAAGAAGGAGCATTACGTTGTAGCGTATTATCTCCATTTGTCTTTCAGGGATAGCTCTTGGACTCTAAGCAACTGTGACAGCATCTAAGACTGGGATCATCATCATTCCATCACTGAGTAGAGAGGGTCTCACAAGGCTCCACCCATCCCTGTGGATCGATAGACAATCAGTGGTTACTGGGGAGGGAAAGATGTATTCAATGGTACAGCTACCGCTGGATTGAACACGATCCCATAAGATACCCTAATTAAATACATTGGTCCACCAAATAAGAATAAAAGACATGACAATAGAAGCACTAGCTAGGTAGTGGGAGGGAGAGGGAGACGAGAAAGGGCGATGGGGAAAATATAGAGATGCTTTATAGACGAGCATGGAAATACCATAATGAAATCCACTATCCTGTATAATGGATCCATGTTAATAAAATGTTTGAAGAACTAAGAAGATTCGAAGGGATGTCACTTTACTACACTGGTGGCATCTCTGTGAGACCCTTTTCAGCAGCTTACTGGAAACAGTTTCTCTCTCTGCTGATATTAATTCTGCTTGTGAACATAGCATATTTATCATGAAAAGTTTGGCAAATAGAGAAAAACATAAAGAATATATCAGAGGCCACCTCTAAGACCACAGTCCAGTGATAATCACAGTTGGAATGGTTTAAGTTATTTCTTCCAATGGAGATATATATATGTATATACACACACACACACACACACACACATATATATCAGGCTTTAAAATGTAAAGTTATGATAGCTTATTTAATATAACCATATTTGTGGGTATGAGAGTTGTTTTCCTATTTAAAAAGGCAACAGTAAACATCACAGAAATCAGTCTTTGTCTTTATTGTTTCTCTCCTACTTTTTTTTACCCTCCAGCTCTCCCAGGCTGACCTCAAATTTGCCATCCTCCTGCCTCATTCTTCTCAGTGCTGGAATTACAGGCATATGTCACAATGCCTGTTTTGTTTTGTTTTTTTGGTTTTTCGAGACAGGGTTTCTCTGTAGCTTTGGAGCCTGTCCTGGAACTAGCTCTTGTAGACCAGGCTGGTCTCGAACTCACAGAGATCCGCCTGCCTCTGCCTCCCGAGTGCTGGGATTAAAGGCGTGCGCCACCACCGCCCGGCCCTGTTTTGTTTTTTAATTGTTTTCTTAGTACAGATCTCTGGAGGTAAGGTGACTAGGGCATCATTATATCTGTGAATCATACATTACTCTTCAGATGAACTGCCAAATCACTCTCCGAAAAGAGTTTCTGCTTTTGTGACAGCTTTGAAGAACCTTAATTCATCTGATTAATGGCTGTCTGAAAGCTTTGCTTAAGCTAATATTTTTACATTTACGTGTGTGCATGTATGAGTATGCATTCTGTCATGTACATGCCAGAAGAGGTCACTGGAGGCCAGAGGAGGGCATCAGATCCCCTGGAGCTAGAGCTAGCAACTGGTAGCTGTGAGTGAGCAGCTTAGGTTCTGGGAACAAACCAGGTCCTGTGCAAGCAAGAGTAATACTTACTCTTAACTGCTAACCAATCTCTCCAGCCCCATTAAGCATTTAAAAATCACGTTCCCCTTTCAATTAATTTTCTGCAATCTTTTCTTCCTATGTCCATAACAGTGACGATTTCCCAGCGTTTGTTGTATGCCAGACAGCATGCAATTTGCTTTGCTTGCATTTCCCCTTTGAATTTTCACAATACTTTTATGACATCGGGTCTATCATTATCTTCATTTTACAGATGAGGAACTGACAAAGGCCTTACAAAGCCAGCTAAGAGACTTGCCCTTGGTCATAAATGAGGAAACAGAAATGCCAAATAATTCTTTAATCTGCCTTTTTCCGCAAAGTTCCTCATCGGCTGAGGAACTGTGAAAAAAAAGAGTAGACAAGGTGCAAGCTGGCAATGCACCCTGGTCAAGTAATGAAAAGAACTAAGGGTTTACAGGTCATGTGCTCCCAAGTGTGTTGAGGTTGCAACTAGGGAGCTGGTTCAACAATCAAGAGCACACACCACTCTCCAGAAGACCCAAGGTGTCATTCCCAGCACCCACGCTGGACAGCTCACATTGCCTGTACTTCAACTCCACTCCACGTAGCTATACACCATCTCCTGGCCTCTGGAAGTACTACAGTTATATGCACATACCGTGTGTGTGTGTGTGTGTGTGTGTGTGTGTGTGTGTGTGTGTGTGTGTGTGTGTCTGTGTGTGTCTGTGTG
>NC_022023.1:32136392-32144675 GCF_000317375.1 Microtus ochrogaster | reverse complement strand
CTACAGTTATATGCACATACCGTGTGTGTGTGTGTGTGTGTGTGTGTGTGTGTGTGTGTGTGTGTGTGTGTGTGTGTGTGTGTGTCTGTGTGTGTCTGTGTGTGTCTGTGTGTGTCTGTGTGTCTGTGTGTGTGTCTGTGTGTGTGTCTATGTGTCTGTGTCTCTGTGTGTGTAAATTTTAAAAATCTTTTTTTTTAAAGTTTAAGTCTATATATTCTGTAAACTGTTGTAATGTTGGGTTTCTATAATGGGCTAAATATTTACCTCTCCTCCAAATTCCCCTGCAGAAACTTTAGCCATTGTGATAGCATCTCACTGCCCTTGAGAGATAACTGGGTTTACATCAAGTCAGGAAAAGAAAAGATCAAAAAGTCTCTTCTTCACCCTGAGCGAATGCAAGAGCAGGATGAAGGCTCTTACCAGAACCTGACCATGCCAGCTAGGTTTCCAACCTCCAAAGCTGGGATAAAATATGGGTGTTTAAGTCATATGGTCCAACATTTTGCTACAGCAAAGAAGACAGTGCTTGAGGTTTTCAGTGAGAATGGCAAAGGACTTCCCTATAATAATTCAACTTGACTTTAGCAGTTTCTAAGGTCATTAAATGTTAACTGTCTTGGGTCATAATTTTGTATGTGCAATCCCAGGGTTTGAATCCAGGACCAGTATGTGCTCTTCAAGTGTTCAATACCACTCAGCTATAGCTCTAGTCCTTTTCCATTTTTGCTTTGAGACAGTCGTTCACCAGGCTACCTTGAACCCCCTATGTTAATCCAAGCAGACCTCACACTTGGGATTATACTGCCTCAGCCTCTTAAATAGCTCTGCTCAAGATTTCATAAATATTTTCAGAATAAATTAGTTTTTTAAAATTGGAACTGATTTTCTTTAATTTTGGGGGTTTGGGGAGTTTTTGTGTTTTTTCCTAATTTTTTTATTACTTTATAAATAATACCATTCAAAATTTCCACTTCCTTTCCTCCTCCCACTTTCCTCCCACTCCCCCAAGAAATCACTTTTATTAAAGTGTTTGGGGGCTGGGGTTGATAGCATGCAGTTGGTAAAGTGTTTGCTGCACACGCATGAGGAACTGTGTGCCATTCCAGAACCCAAATAAGATGCCAGGCTTGTTGGCTTGCACTTATAATCTCAGCACTGGGCATGCAGTGGATCCCTGGGTCTTGCTGACCAACCAGCCTACCCTAACCACTGTGCTCTGGGGCTCAGTGACAGACTTTCTCAAGGTGAAGGGGCTAGGAGGACCACTCGGCAGTTAAGAGCACTTGCTGCTTTTGCAGAGGACCTGGGCTTAGTTCCCAGCACTTACAGCTGGCCGTAACTCCCGTCCAGGGGATCCAGAGCCATCTTCTGACCTTCATCAGGAACTGGCATGCACACAGTTCATGGCCATACACTCAAGCAAAACAATTATCCGGATATACAAAAATACACAAATTGTTAAAAAAAAAAAAAGATGGACAGCCCTGAGGCATGACACTCAGTTTGACTTCTAGCCTCCGTGTGCACACACACACGTACAGAGAAGGAGGGAGGGAGGAAGACAGACAGAGAGAACTGAAAAGCCAGTGTCTCCCAGGATTAATTAATTTTAAAAAATAATAGAATGTTTGTGGTTATGGGAGGCAGAGATGTAGCTGAATTGGTAAGTTGCTTACTTAGTGTGCATCAATCCTTGGGTTTGATCTCCAGCACCACGTAAGCCTGGCATGGTGGCACACACCTGTTATTCCAGCCCTGGGGAGATGGAAGCAGGAAAATCACCAAGTTCAGGGTCACCCTCAGCTACATAGGGAGTTTGCAGCCAGTCTGGGCCGAAGGAGACCCCAACTGGTGGGGGAGTGTTTGTTGTAGAAAACTGAGCTGTTTGCTGAAGGTTATGGACTGTGCTTATCAGAAGAGGTTGAATTCATCCATGTACGTACAGTAACTAACTCTCTGTAACTCTCAATGACTTCCCTAAGTCACCTTACTCGTGACCTTACTTGTTTTAGGACAGCATCATGGCCACTGCCTTCAACATGTCGACTCGTGATAGCTGTGTCCTCTTGTTCTTTTGGAGATGTCATCTCAAGTTGTAATTCTGAGATAAATCAATTATACTCTTTTCTTATCTGCTCTCAAATCAAACTATAGTCTCCATGGTGGATGAGAATAACAGATGACAGCCCCTGCCTGAAATCCTAGCACTTGGGAGGTTGGGACAGGAGGAGAGACATTTCAAGGGCAGCCTGAACTGCACAGAGAGACCTTGTGTCAAAAAAAAAAAAATGGTTGGAGCCGGTGGTAGTGTCACTCGCCTTTAATCCCAGCACTCGGGAGACAGAGGCAGGTGGATCTCTGTGGGTTCAAGGCCAGCTTGGCCTAGTGAGTTCCAGATATGCCAGCCAGAGATACATAGCGATGTTGTGGGGTTCAATGAGACCCTGTCTTGGGGGTGATTGAGGATTGAGTGTGGTGGGCACTAGTGCGTCCCTGACATTTAATAGAGAGCCTGGCACCCAGCATTATTCCCAAATGACATTATTTCATATTTATTAGGGTTTGTTTTCCCAGAATAACCCTCTACATCCAAAAGCTCTCAGAGATAAGGGATTTTGTCTTGAGCCAGGCAAGATGACACACGCCTATAATCCCAGCATTCCTGAAGCTGCAGATTGCCCATTTCAAGTCCAGCCTGATCCTGCACAGTGAGACTGTCTCAAAGCACAATCCAGAAATCCAGTGCCTAGAGAGTTCTCAGTAATGTTTTAATACATACATGATTGGATTTATTAAAATAACGAGCTGAAGTACAGAGAGGCAAAGTTATGAGACCGAAGTCATTCAGCAAATGACCAAGATTTGCTGGAAAGCAGGAAGGATCC
The DNA here is from genome assembly GCF_000317375.1 of Microtus ochrogaster. Taxonomy (NCBI): domain Eukaryota; kingdom Metazoa; phylum Chordata; class Mammalia; order Rodentia; family Cricetidae; genus Microtus; species Microtus ochrogaster. The sequence continues at coordinate 32,141,790 of NC_022023.1, read as the reverse complement.
AGACATCATCCCCTGCGGCTTCCCAGCTGGGAGGTACGGGCTTTAGGTCAGACCTTCTAACTCAGTGCTTCTCAACCTTCCTAATGCTGCGACCCTTTAATACAGTTCCTCGTGTTGTGGTGACTGACACCAACCATAAGACTATTTTTGTTGCTACTTCGTTAACTGTAAAATTTCTACTGTTATAGAATTGTAATGTAAATATCTGATATACAGGATATCTGATATGCCATCCCTGTGAAAGGGTCATTCCACCCCGCGAAGGGGTCACGATCCCCTGGTTGAGAACCGTTGCTCTAACTGCCTTTCTCTCTTTCCTAGAAATTAGGCCACGCAACTGACACACCCTTATTATAAAAACAAGAGCACTCAGATGCAGGAGAGGGGCAAACCCAGCCCCTCTCCCTGGCAGCTACAAGGTAAATTTACAGTGCTGGTCACATAGGCTGAGCCAGACTAAATCACAAGGTATGAAACTTCCCCCCACTCCCTGGAAAGCCATGAAGGTCCTTTTTTTCAGGGCATTTCTCTGTAGACGCTAATCTTCAGGAACCCAGTCCCATTGTACATGGCAGCCGTCTCTCCTGAGGGGAAGACTCTGTCCTTTGAGGCTCCATCATGCTCCCTCTGGTATGCCCTGTCCCTCCTAAGGTCATCCCACCTCCCAGGCACACCACACACACACTGTGGTTTGGAAGACCCTTCTTATAACAAAGCTCCTCTCTAAGGGTATCTGGCCCTAGCTTCCTTCTCCATGACCCCACAATTGTTGTAGCAGTGGGGCCTCTACATCCAGCTGGAGCTTCTGCTCCCTCCCCCCACTAGTCAAGTGACAGTGTGTTATAACAGTTCAAATCAACACCGCTGTATCAGGAAGCTTCAGAAGTAGCAACCAACTCCACCATGCATGACCTCACAAAGTAGAAAAAGCCACAAGCTGCACCAATGGCCCTGGCCCAGGAGAAGCTCCAGAAGCCCAGAAGCCAATCTAGAGGTCCAGAAGCCTAGAAACCCCAAGAACTTGGAGTTTAGAGGCCCAGACACACAGCGATCTAGAGACTTAGACAACTCTAGAATCAGCCAGAGGCCCAAGCAAGGATCCTGGCTTAGCAAGTAGACTAACCCCTATGGGAGCATCCAGGGCCCTTAAAGGCCTGCAACCTTCCTTCTTCCTTTTTTCTCATGTGTCCGGGAGGCATGATTTTATCACTACAAACTAGTAAACAATGCATTAAATAAATAAAACAAAAAGGAGCCTGCCACAGCGCCAACTGTCTGAAAGGCTGCCAGGGTCTAATGATGGCCAAATTTTAACTGTCATTTTTGACAGGAAGTTTCCAAAATGTAAGTGGAAACTGCTGTGGCCAATCGCCAAGTAGTCCGATTACTCAGTACACCTGGGAATGCATTTTTAAAAAAAGACATAAGATGGTTCTTTCAGACAGGTGGAGTGGTACACGACTATAATTCCAGCATTTGGGAGGCAGAGGTGGATCGCCCACAACTCCATAACAAATATGAGACCAGCCTGGCTTGCATTCTTCAAAAAAGATTTATAATATGCTCGCCTATACTTTAGGCATTCTCTTCTATGCTTTATAAGTAGAATGGCGTTATTACATTTTTTTCATGTCAAAATATACTGTAAAATTTGCATGGGGTAATGCGTATTGAACATCTGAAAGAATGTGGTTGTTTAGAAAGCTTTCGACACATGATGTGCTATTCATTATGTCTGTGTTTATTATCACTCTTAAATATAGCAACTATAAGATAGACGTGTTTCTGAGGATCAAACCCCAAAGTAGGTTGGGCAAAGGTGGCTCTGGCTCAGGGTCACGTGAGGCTAATCAATCAGTCAGCTGGACACTTGAGCCTGCCATCGTGCCAGGGCTGAAGAGGGTGGAGACCTGGTTTCCAAGCTCACTCATGTGGGGATGGGCAAACTTTAGCTACTAACAGGGCAGAAACAACTGTCGTACAAGGCGCCTTTCCTAGTTTCCACACTGCACAGTGAAGTAAGTTTCCCAGAGGAAAGTTCCAAAGAACCGAAGACCAAAGCCACAGTCATTTGTCAGTCACCTTGTCTCAGGTGACAGGTTCTGTGCTTCTGGTCACACAGATGGCTTCGGTACAGCGTGGGGCAAGGCCATTTTGGAGGCCATGTTGGAGGCTACTTACTGTACTGCTTACTATAATTCTTATTTGAATTCGGGTTTGCGGCCCTACCCCAAGGGCTTCTCATTTGGAAGCACTGCAGTAGCCACCAAAACAGACAGGTGGGCTATCCAACAGATGACCGAAGTCAGAGTTCAGTGGGCCAGCAAACAGAGGAAATAAAAACTTAGGAAAATATTTTAGATTTGGTGTTTGTTTGTTTTTTTCTTTTTGAATATTGAAGTCATTACCCTGGAAAATTCAGTTTTTCATATTTGTGTGTTCTTATTGTTTGAGGTTGTTTAAGGGTTGTTTGTTGGAGATAGTGTCTCACTATGTGACCCTGATAGGTTGACCTGGAACTCACAGAGATTCACCTGCCTCTACTTCCAATTGTTAGCCTTAGAAGTGTGCTTCACCCAATCCCTCCGGTTGGTTGGCTAACTGGCTGACTGGTTGGTTGGTTGGTTGGTTGACTGGTTGCTTTTTGAGACAGAATCTCACAATGTAGCCTTGGCTGGCCTGGAACTCACTATGTAGACCGTGTTGACCTCAATGCAGAGACCTACTGCCTCTGCCAACTTCCTGGGTGCTGGGAATAAAAGCATGCACCACCATGCCCAGATGGTCTTAATAGATTTATAATAGTCTCTGTTTGGGCTGGAGAGATGGCTCAGCTGTTAAGAGTACTTGCTGCTCTTCCAGAGGTCTTGATTCTCAGCACCCACATGGTGACGCACAATTGTCTGTAACCATAGTCCCATGGGATCTGATGCCCTCTTCGGGTATGCAGACATACATGCAGATTTAATACCCGCATACTTAAACAAATAAATCTTTTGTTGCTTTGTTTGGTTGGTTGATTGGTTGTTTGGGGGTTTTATTTATTTATTTTTAGTTTTCCAAGGCAGGGTTTCTCTGTGTAGCCTTAGCTGTCCTGGAACTTGCTCTGTAGACCTAGACCTGGCTAGCCTTGAACTCACAGAGGTTCGCCTGCCTCTACCACCCCCACAAGTGTTAGAATTAAAGGCATGCACCATCACTGCTCAGTATAATTCATTTTTTGAAGGCTTTCTTTGTTTGCTTTTGCATTTATGTTTGTTACAAGGCATTGCTTGTTTTGGTTTGGAATTTTAGGAGTTTTGAGACAGGGTCTCATAAATTTCAGGTTAGCGTAAACTCAATGTACCAAGGGCGACCTTGAACTCCCAGGTGCCGGGGTGAGAGACGTGCACTGCCACTAAACTTTATTTTTCAGGACACTTTTAGGTATGCAACTAAATTGAGTAAAAGCTTCATTCTATGCCTTTATTTTAGCTACGAATACAGTAGGAAGCACCTCTGGTTTTCTTGGTTACGGCCTTGACTGGGGTCCACACTTTGGGAACTGCTGTTCTCACACCGTATTCTGAAAACGTCTTTCTGTCCCTAATGTTAACACCTGCCCAGTGACTAGTCCTATCTGTTTTTCTCTTCTCGCTAATGCTAATCTTCAGAGGCCCCCTATTAAAAAGGTATCTGTGGGGGCTGGTCCCTCGCAGAGGACCTGGGTTCGGTTCCCAGCACCCACATAGAACCTTCCCAACCAGTAACTCCAGCTCCAGGGATCCAGTGTCCTCATCTGGCTTGTAAGACACTAGGCACACGCGCAGTGCACTCCGAGGTCTTACAGAGACACAGCTGTGTTTGTAACTTTGGACATCAAGGAACTGAGACCAGTTCTGGGGAAGTGAGAGCGTCTTGTAAAAAGGGGTTAAAGGGGTGGTGGCGCACGCCTTTAATCCCAGCACTCGGGAGGCAGAGACAGGCGGATCTCTGTGAGTTCGAGACCAGCCTGGTGTACAGAGCTAGTTCCAGGACAGGCTCCAAAGCCACAGAGAAACCCTGTCTCGAAAAACCAAAAAAAAAAAAAAAAAAAAAAAAAAAAAAAAAAAAAAAAAAAAAGGGGGGGGGGTTAAGTGAGGTCTCAGTTTCTGGGTAGTAAGGGGCCGGCTACAGGGAAGATCAGTGAGATACCAAGAACGCCTCTGAAAATGCTGCTTTGCCAAGCCCACAGGTCAGCTTGAATGTGGGTGGGAGGGCAAGTCCAGGTCAAAGGTTTAGCTCTGGAAGTGTCTGTGCGCTCATTAGCAGTGACCTCCCAACTCCCTATGACGTGCCCTGAGACAGCGCTGCCCCATTCTGCTGTTGCAATTCCTAGCCAAATCTGCATCAGTCTTTAAAGCACTTCAGGGCTCTGTAATTATAATTCTGCCGTAGAGTACGTCATCATTTATTCAACCAGTCGCCCTTGGGTGGATAATTATTAGTCTGTGCGCTTTGTTTTCGTCTGGTACAAAGTACAACAAGTAGCCATCTATGCGCCTCTGAGTATAAAGGGGAAAACTGCTGGGGAAAACTTGGGCTTTTACTAGTTTCCCTAATCAAAGGCTATACGTATTTCTGGCTTTCGTGTGTGTGTGTGTGTGTGTGTGTGTGTGTGTGTGTGTGTTCACGCATACATGCTCAAGCGTGCTGTCAGAAAACAACTTGTGCGAGACAATTCTCTCCTTCCGGGAATCAAACGTAGGCTGTTAGGCTTGACAGGAAGCATCTTTTCTCCTCGAACTCACGGAGATCCGCCTGCCTCTGCCTCTGCCTCCCAAGTGCTGGGATGAAAGGCGTGCGCCACTACCCCCTGGTGGCAGCAAGCATCCTTACCCACTGAGCTATCCCACCGCCCAAGATGATTTGAGATTCTATATGGGATATGGAGGCGCGCCCCCCCTCCGCCGTGCTGTTCTGTGCTCTACCGCCACCCAGTGGTAAGGCGAGGAATTACCACAAGACCTCGCTGAGGCTCTCTTTTCCAGGTGGAATCTTGCCCTTAGTTTCTCAGTAGGGTAGCTGAAACCAGCAATTCCAAATACAGGACACTCAGAAATTTAAACTTTGAATGAACAACAAATAACTTTTTACTTGAGTTTGCTTATAGTTTTAAAAAAAAGGAGTTCACTTGAAATCCAGATTTAACTAGGTAGACTATAATTTATCTGAGCATTCTATTTCAAGGGCTCTGAGAAGTGAAGTTTCCAGAAAAACATCCACACCTTGGTTAATTGATATATTAGACCACCTTGACTGGAGAGTTTGGATGCTGCGAATCTGGAGCCAAAATTATCCTTAGTAGCCACTTATTGCTTACTTCTGTGCCTGAATAGTATCTTCTCTGCTTAAAAGGATAAAACTTTTTTTTTTTTTT
>NC_022023.1:32127298-32136274 GCF_000317375.1 Microtus ochrogaster | reverse complement strand
CAGGCTGGCCTCGAACTCACAGAGATCCGCCTGCCTCTGCCTCCCGAGTGCTGGGATTAAAGGCGTGCGCCACCACGGCCCGGCTAAAACTTTTATCATATACCAATTTAGCAGACTTACGCTAATTTAGCAAATCTTACACCAATCCAAAGCTAAGAATGCCACCAGATAGCTTCTGAGACCTATGGGACTTTCTATGTAGACCAGGCTGGCCTCAAACTCACAGAAATCCACCTGCCTCTGCCTCCCAAGTGCTGGGATAAAAGGTGTGTGCCACCATGCCTGGAAAGTTGTGACTTTCTTACATCCCACAATGGTAAAGACTCTGAGAAGCCATTTTCACAATGAATCATGCTACTCGGAGCACGCAGTGTCTGCAGCTGGGCCATGGTCACTCAACACTGGCTCTGAAAGGAATGATCGCAGCTGGGCAAAAATGTAAACCAGGCTCCTGATCAAGAGAATAGAATAGAGCTGGACCGGTTCACTAACTTTGACTAAGGGACTACCCCTAAGGAGGGGGTCCACCTTACACCATGCCAAAGAGATAGGCGGAGTAATTAGTCCTGCAATGCCGTGGTCCTCAACCTTCCTAATGCTGCGACCCTTTAATACAGTTCCTGTCGTGGTGGCCCCAACCATAAGGTGATTCCATTGCTACTTCATAACTGTGATTTTGCTGCTGTTCCGAATCATGATATAAATATCTGATACGCAGGATATCTGGCATGTGACCCCTGTCCTGACCCACTGCCCTAGTGCAGAGCCTCACAGACCGCAGCTGTGTGAGGGGCATAAGGCAGCTTGGTTTTCTGAATCCTTAGAGAAGTATAACCCTTCCTTTTCTTTCTTCTCCTTCCTAAGCCTGCTTCCTTCAATCCTTTGGGCTTTGCCCCTGACACACACACACACACACACACACACACACACACCACACACACCACACACACACACACCATTTTGGGCTTCCCTATTCTTTCTCTAGTGCCTCCCTGCCTACCCTGTGACATATGTCACATATGTCTGCCGTGTGTATGTCTGACCTCTATGCCAGGTCAAATGGCATGGCTGTTTCCATTCTTTCCTCCGTCCCCTCCTCCAGATGACTGCCAAAGTTTGCAGTTTGCCTGCCTTGGGGTAATTTTAAACTCTAATAAAACTGTCCTTGAGTTTTGATTTCAGTTTACTCTTAAAACCTTTTTTTTTTATTTCTTTTATGGCTGGAGAGATGGCTCAGTGGTTAAGAGCACTGGCTACTCTTCCAGAGGTCCTGAGTTCAATTCCCAGCAACCACATGGTGGCCAACAACTACCTGTAATGAGGTTTGGCGCCCTCTACTAGTCTGCAGACATACATGCAGGCAGAACACTGTATACATAATAAATAAATACATCTTTTAATTTTTTTTCGAAACAGGTCTCTCTGTGTAACCTGGCCATTCTGGAACTTGCTTTGTATATCTGCTGTAGCCAGCGCAGCCTGGATAGCCAAGACTGGCGTGTGTGTGTGTGTGTGTGTGTGTGTGTGTGTGTGTGTGTGTGTGTATGTGTGTGCTGGGATTGAGACATGGAGGCTTCTTTCCAGGTGGAAGAACAGCAACCTTTATTTTGCCCAGCAACCTTTTATACCTCTACTGCTTCTGTGGAGACCCACCAGCCAGAACACAAACGTCCTTGTCAATTACAGACCACAAGGTAGTTCCGCTGTGGGTCAGGGGGAGTGAGGGCAGCTGGATTACAACATATATCCACCTGCCTCTGCCTTCTGAGTGCTGGGATTAAAGGCCTGCGCCACCCCTGCCTGGCTTCAATTAATTTATTTATATTTTTTGGTATGGGTGTTTTGTCTGCCTGTATGTCTGTATACCACATGTGTGCCTGGTGCCCCAAGAGGCCAGAAGAGAGTGTCAGATCCCGTGGAACTGTAGTTAACGATGGCTGTGAGCCACCATGTGGGTGCTGGGAATTGAAAGAGCAGCAGTACTCTTAACCACTGAGCCATCTTGTCTTCTCAAATTATTTTTTTTATTTTCAGTTTTTCAAGACAGCGTTTCTCTGTAGCTTTGGAGACAGTCCTGGAACACACTTTGAACACCAGGCTGGCTGGCCTCGAGCTCATGGATTCGCTCAGATTATTTTATTAACGAGACTAAGAACCGCAAAAGGGGAGCCCCAAAACCCCCGCATTAAAACAACAACTGTCCTTTGCAGCCTCAGTTTCAAGAGGGGGACTCTCAGGGCTCAGCACTCGGAGGAAGGGAGTCAATGGACTGTGATGGTTTCACAGAGGACGGTGGCTGTGAGCAAGGAAGCTGCCAGGTGTCTGGAAACTGTGGCAGCAGATCTGGGGGCTCAGAGCACTGCTCCAGGAACAAGAGAAAGAGCACAGGTAGGCTGTTTGGCTGCTAGTGCTGCTGTTTGGTGGCACACCTTGGTTTTTTTTTAAAAAAAAAATATCTATTTATTATGTATACAACATTCTGTCTGTGTGTATGTCTGCAGGCCAGAAGAGGGCACCAGACCTCTTTACAGATGGTTGTGAGCCACCATGTGGTTGCTGGGAATTGAACTCAGAACCTTTGGAAGAGCAGGCAATGCTCTTAACCACTGAGCCATCTCTCCAGCCCCACACCTTGGTTTTTTTTAGCATCTCTCACTACCCTGAAACCACTGACTAGACTAGCCTGATGCGCCAGTGTGCCCCAAAGTTCTTTCTGCCTGGTTTTTTAGCCTCCCCAGCAGGTGCCTAACTTTTTACGTAGGTTCTAGGGTTCAAACTCGGGTTCTCATGGGTAACAAACACTTAGCCAACTGGGCCATCTTCCCAGCCCCATGGGAAGTTGTTTAACACGGATAGGGGGCTGGGGTACTGCTTGTGGTGGGACACTTACACAAACCTGGGGTTCCATCACTAGGAAGGAGAAAAATCCTTCATCCTGGGAGCAGTCTGGGCACAGGGGCCAGCTGATGGTGTGAGTGGGCTTCTCTGGGCTGCTTCTCTGGCCAATCAGGCACTTGAGCTTCCAGCCAATCTTCCTCAGCTCCTGCCCTGCACACCAGAGTATGGGATGACAGGTATTCGGTGCATCCAGCTTTTCACATGGGATCTGGGCATCAAGCTCTGGTCATCAGACCTCTCCCTGCCCCAAACCACCTCTTCTAGAAGACTCATAGCAACGCAGCTCATAACGAGTCCATACTAAAAACTGATATATGTGTGTGTTATTTATATATATTTAATATATTGTGGCCGGGCGATGGTGGCACATGCCTTTAATCCCAGCACTCGGGAGGCAGAGGCAGGCGGATCTCTGTGAGTTTTAGACCAGCCTGGTCTACAGAGCTAGTTCCAGGACAGGCTCCAAAGCCTGTCTCGAAAAAAAAATATATTGTGTATACATATATATATATACATATATATATGTATATATATGTATATATATATGTATATATATATGAACAGCAGTACTTGGTCAGGAAAGGAAGATGACAGATGACATGTGATGTCTTCCAAAAGAACATGATTTATTTGGAGAAAGGCCCTCCAGGCCATGATGGTGCAAAGGAGAATGTTATACAGAAGCAATATGTAGATATAAACTTGACTGGGCTTTAGACTAAAGACAAGAGGTGGCACGACTTTAAAACCTGGAGAGGAGTTTCATTGAGAATGAGAATGATTCCCTTAAAGCACTCCTTGTACTGCCTGTTTGCCAAGCAGGACTTCTCTCGCTACCTGGAGCAGAATGAGCCAGAGGAACAGCCGAAACAAAGGACTGTTGCCCTCGCCAACCTGCGATTGCCATTTCTGCTTATAAAATGAGAACGCAAACTGGAGCCAGAGGGAAGCCTTTCAGGAGCTGTCCTGGCTTCAGTCTCCGTGCATCTCCTCCCTTCTACTCTCACTGGAACAGTGTGCAGCTTGTAACTGCTTGACTCCAGCTCCAGAGGACCCAGCATCCTCTAGCTTCTAAGGACTCCTGCACGCGCATGCACATACCCACACAGAGATGCACACACCTACATGGAACTAAAAATCACAAACATAGCTGGGCATGGTGATGCAGACCTGTAGGTCCAGCACGTGGGAGGCAGAGGCAGGCGGATCTTAGTGAGTTCGAGGCCAGCCTGGTCTACATAGTTCCAGGTCAGCCAGGACTTACAGAAGGAGATCCTGTTTAAAATAATAATTTTTTATTTATTTAAAAGTCAAAAATAGAAAGGATTATCATCTATAATCTTATCAAAAAAAAAATAGCTTGGGGCCGGGCGGTGGTGGCGCACACCTTTAATCCCAGTACTCGGGAGGCAGAGGCAGGCGGATCTCTGTGAGTTCGAGGCCAGCCTGGTCTACAAGAGCTAGTTCCAGGACAGGAACTGAAAGCTATGGAGAAATCCTGTCTCGAAAATTCAAAAAAAAAAAAAAAAATAGCTGCCCTGAGATTGAGGGTGTAGCTCAGTCAGTAGGTCAACCTCTAGCACCCACATGGTGGCTCACAGCCATCTGTAATTCCAGTTCTAGGGGACCTAATATCCTCTTTCTGGCCTCCACAAGCATCAGGCATGCAGTGGTGCCCAGACATACATGAAGACAACTCCCATACACATAAAAACATAAAATAAAAATCAATCAATAAAACATAGCTACCATACCATTACTTCAAGGTAGATCCACCTGGGTAAATTTACATACATGAACATTTAAGCAATATGCTCACACCTTTTTTTATTTTCACCTTTTCCCACCTACTAGATACATTTTATTTTATTATATTTTACCTTTTGGTTTTTCTTTTTTATATACCAGATACATTTTATTTTATTATATTTTACCTTTTGGTTTTTCTTTTTTATATACCAGATACATTTTATTTTATTATATTTTACTTTTTGGTCTTTCTTTTTTATTTTTATTTTCTTTTTGGTTTTTCGAGACAGGGTTTCTCTGTGGTTTTGGAGCCTGTCCTGGAACTAGCTCTTGTAGACCAGGTTGGTCTCGAACTCACAGAGATCCGCCTGCCTCTGCCTCCCGAGTGCTGGGATTAAAGGCGTGCGCCACAACAGCCTGGCTATTTATTTATTTATTAATTATGTATACAGTATGTTGTTGCTGGGAATTGAACTCAGGACCTCTGGAAGAGTAGTCAGTGCTCTTAACCTCTGAGCCATCTCTGCAGCCCCTATTTTTTGGTTTTTCGAGATAGTTTCTCTGCAACTTTGGAGCCTGTCCTGGAACTAGCTCTTGTAAACCAGGCTGGCCTTGAACTCACAGAGATCCCCTGCTTCTGCCTCCCAAGTGCTGGGATTAAAGGTATGGGCCGCCGCCACCTGGATCAGAATACACTTTAAACACTTGTAGTGTTTTAAGAATGTCTGTTACATATGTATACCTTAATTAACTGAATCAACTTGCAGCAGCTAAACATGTAAGTTACCTCTCCCTTTTGCCAGTAAAAAGAGTACTTGTGGACTGGGGGTGTAGCTCAGTCATTGAGCACTTGCCTAGCTTGTGGAAGACTCTGGGTTCAATCCACATTACCACAAAATAAGCAAACGAAAAACAAGGCACATGCGCATGGTAGCACACCCAGGTAATCTCAACACCAGGGGACTGAGGTAGGGAGATAAAAAAATCAGGGCCCAAAGACTGTTTTTGAGAGAGGGAGTGGGAGAGGATGCAATAAGTAAGCTTAACTTTTTTAAAATTTATTCCCTGTATTTTTCTTGGAGGCTTTTGGTGCAGTACCCTGGTTTGCTATTCCTTTCTCCCTGTATTTTTGTTGGAGCTCTTTGTGCAGTGCCCCTCCCCCTTAAACCGAAGGCCCGGTGCATGCTGGTCAAGTGCTAGACGTTGGAGCTGTTTTTCCAGCCTCTGTTGGAGATACTTTGTAAAAAAGATTTTATTTTTATGTTATGTGTATGAGTGTTTTGCCAGCATGTAAGTACTGTGTATGTTTGGTCAGAAGAGGCCAACAGATCCCTGGTTATAAGCCTCCATGTGGGAGCTGGGAATTGAACCTGGACCTTTGTAAGAGCAGCAAGGCTTGCAATCACTAAACTATCTCTCCAGCCCTGCTTGGAGAGATTTTTAACCCCATCCTTTCTTTCTTCTTTTTTTCACTTCACAGAAACAATCCTGAGCTTTTCTCTAAGAAGCCCTTAGAAGCCAGGTGTGTGTGGCACATGCCTGTAAACCAGAACTAGGAAGGTGGAGGCTGACTTTCTAATCAGGAGTTCAAGATTACCCAAAGTCAACCTTTGTTACGTAGTGAGTTAAAGGACCCTACCTTTGAAAACAGACAAACAAACAAGCCAGCGCTCCTTAAATTCCTCCAGTGCAATGCACATAGTATATCTGTCAGTTTTTGGGTTTTTTTTTTTTTTTTTTTTTTGTTTTTTTTTTTTTTTTGTTTTTTCGAGACAGGGTTTCTCTGTGGTTTTGGAGCCTGTCCTGGAACTAGCTCTTGTAGACCAGGCTGGTCTCGAACTCACAGAGATCCGCCTGCCTCTGCCTCCCGAGTGCTGGGATTAAAGGCGTGTGCCACCACCGCCAGGCTCTGTCAGTTTTTGTTGTCTTTTTGTTATTGCTGTTCTGTTGCGGGTGTTGTATTTTCTTTTTCAGAGTCCCATACTGTAACCCAGGCTGGTAGGAACCTGGCTAGTCTCAACTCACAGAGATCCCCCTGACTCAGAGTGCTGCTGGAATTGCAGGTGTAAGGTGCTGATTGAGACATGGTCTTGACCAGTCATTATCATTTTAAGAACATCCAGGTCATTTCTAATTATTAGCCATTACAAATAATTCTGTGATGTTTCCTTGCAAGAATAATCTCACCTATTCAGTTATTGAGTTTCTCAGTTCCAAATTTACCAATTGACTGCCCAATAGAAAAAGAGTTCTGGCGGGGCTGGAGAGATGGCTTAGTGGTTAAGAGCATTGCCTGCTCTTCCAAAGGTCCTGTGTTCAATTCCCACCAACCACATAGTGGCTCACAGCCATCTGTAATGGGGTCTGGTGCCCTCTTCTGGCCTGCAGGCATACACACAGACAGAATATTGTATACATAATAAGTAAATAAAAATATAAATATATAAAAAAAGTTCTGGGCTCTTTGAAAGTTTTTTTCTTAGCAATAATGAAGTTCTGTCATTAGAGGGCGCCAGAGAAACGGGAAGGAACCCGTGTTCGATGTCCTAGATCCTGCGTGGGCCGGGCCTGTACAAACTCTACTGTCAGCGTGGCTTCTTGCGCCTTGGCGAGCGCCCTGTGAGGCAGTCAGCAGAGCCAGCAGCACCCTCCGCAGACTCCTCCTGCCCCTCAGGCAGCTCTGTAGGAGGGAGCACAGTGAGGCGGGGCCCAAGCACCCTAGCAGGCAGATGTCAAATCTACCAGGCAGATTTCCCGCGAGTTCCATTGATTTCTCTGTTAGTCAGCAGCGACCGATAGTCGCATCATTTCCAAAATCTGAATCTTAGCTCTGGAGACGGAATTCTTCCCCGGGTGCTGTTTCAGAGGATTGGTGACCTTTTGTAGTCCTTAGAAATCCTTACTTCACCTGGGGCGATAGTTCAACTCTGAACTGCTTCCTCTGCCAGAACAAATTCCTGAGTGTCAGCTCACGGCGGGTAAATAGGTGAACCTGTGGGAGAATGAGCTGGGCCAGTAGACAGGACAATCAATGGGGCTCTCTAAGCAAACAGCCTACCTCATCCAGGCAATGAGACCCTGCTTCAAAAGCCATGCTGGAATGAGATCTAAGGGGCATGCCCATACATACACAAAGGTGAATTTTAGGAAATTCTCCACTTCTTACTAGCCAATCCCTCATTACTCAAAGCCTGTTGTGCTCCATAACTCTTTCCCATCAAACTCCCCTGTCCCAAGGCACGGGTGGAGTGGGTTCTTTGTGCGTTCCTGTCCTGAGAGCATCTGGGTTACTTCCAGGGTTGTGCCAAAACACATAAGCCTGCGATAAATGTACACTTATCCTTGTGTGTTGGCAATTTTTATATCTGTGGATTTCCCTACGCTGGGCTTGCTGCTTCACGGGTGCCAAAAAGCTTCAGCGGCCTCACAAAGTAATGAAGCATCCTCAGAGCTACTGCCAGGCCCCTCCCCCCCCACCTGTGCCCTTTCAGTTGGGTAAGACAATGACACTCGTGTCACTGACAGCCTCTGACCTTTCAGTTCACCTCCTCAGATATCTTTGTTGTTAATCTTCCTTTATTTTTTCTTAAGATAGCCCAGGGGTATGGAACTCACTCTGTAGACTAAACTGGCCCCAAACTCCGGAGAGACATCTGCCTCCCACTTGACCTTCTTTGTGCAAGCTCACCTAGCCGACTTCCTCTTTTATGAGTCATGTGGATCAGGGCCCACAATGACCTCACTTAGCCTTGATTATTATCATTAAGGGGCCTGTCTCCAAACACAGAGAGATGGATGGGGGGTGGGCAGAATGCAGCCCTTAACATGTGTACAGTGGACATATGCCGTTTCTTTTTTTCTTTGTATGATTGTTGCTTTGGGACAGAGTCTCATCTGTAGCCCAGGCTGGCCCTATTTTTATTCTTAAAAATCTTTCTGCTTCAGCCTCGAAAGTGCTAAAATTAGCCAGGCATAATAGCACATCTTTAATCCCAGCACTCCCAGGAGGAGATAGGTGGATCACTGTGAGTTCCAGTCCAGGCTGGTCTACACTAGAGAGTACCAGGACAGCCAAGACTACATAGACCCTTTCTCAAAAAAAAAAAAAAAAAAAAAGTGCTAGGATTACAGATTCATTTCATCCATATGGATCTCATTTCTATGTATAAGCCAGGAGCCAACATTATAGTTTCAATCAATATACAAATATATTTGTATATTTACATTGAAGTTACCAGTCATATTTTTTTTTTTTTCTCAATAAAAAAATAAATAAACATACCATGATTTCTGTAAAAAAAAAAAAAAAAAAAGTGCTAGGATTACAGA
>NC_022023.1:32122901-32127198 GCF_000317375.1 Microtus ochrogaster | reverse complement strand
TTTTGGTTTGGTTGGTTTTTGGTTTTTCGAGACAGGGTTTCTCTGCGGCTTCGGAGCCTGTCCTGGAACTAGCTCTTATAGACCACGCTGGCCTCGAACACACAGAGATCAGCCTGCCTCTGCCTCCCGAGTGCTGGGGTTAAAGGTGTGCACCACCATTGCCTGGCTAATAAGAGACTTTTTTTTTTTATTGATTTTTACTGAGTTCTACATTTTTCTCTGCTCCCCTCCCTGCCGTAAGAGACTTCTTAAATTATCTTTTAGGAGAAGCCTCTGGATTCTACTCACAAGGCAGCCTGGAAGAGGATGACCTTGAACTCCTGACCCTCCTGCTTCGCCTTCTAAGCTGTGGAACTGCAGGTGTGTGTCACACCTCCAGTTATTTGTTCACTTTGAGACAGGGTTTTGCTGCGCCTGCGGTTGCCTTGCTGGCCTCCAGCTTCCAGTTTCAGCTAGGCAGGCTTCCAAATACCAGAGACCACAGGGGTTTCTCTGGCACTGTTTGCCTTTCTCCCAGTGTAGCCCCCAAGGTTCCCTCATTAATTGCATATCTCTCCTTTCCCTCTCCAAATAGCTTAACACACACGCACGCGCGCACACACACACACACACACACACACACGCACAAACGCGCGCGCGCACACACACCTGCTTCTCCTCACACCTCATGAGTTAACATGAGTTCTCTCTCTTCACCTTTTGCTGAAGCCTCTTTTAAAAGCTGGCTGAGGTTACTGACCTCTGGAGAAATGTTGCTGAGTCAGCTAAGCCTGCAGGGCCAGCCCTGCCCTGCCCTGCCATGCCCTGCGCAAGCCCCTGCCTCTCACTAAGCCATAATAGAAGCTCCTCCACCACAGCAACTCTGAGGCCCAAAGGACACGTTTCTTTCTGAAAATTACTGAGGTGCAAATATTGTTAATGTCCTTGAGGACTCTGAAGAAGAAACTCGCAGAAGAGCCCGTTAAGAAGTGGAGAACACTATAAATCAGCAGAATATCACATCCTCTTTCTCAAAAGATAAAACCAAAAAAAAAATTAGAAATGGAAATATTTACACAAGGAAAAACATTCAAATAGAAACCCACTTCCTTCCTGCCCGAGACTGATTCTCTCTATTTTCTAGAGCATCTGCTGGCCTGTGGCCTTCCTTTCAGCTGAACCCTTATAGAGACAAGCCTGTTTGTATGAATATACTTTAAATTTACTTTAAAAAAAAAAAACTTTCAGCCTAGTGGTGGTGGCTCACACCTTTAATCCCAGTACTCAGGAAGCAGAGGAAGGTGGATCTCTGTGAGTTCAAGGCCAGCCTGGGCTACAGAGCAAGTTCCAGGATGGCCAAGGCTGCACAGAGAACCCTTTCTTTTGGTGGGGATTGAGCCTGGAGCCTGCATGTTTCAGGTACAGGCTCTAAGCCTGAGCTACACCCCTGAGCTACACCGCCAGCACCTTATGCCCACTTTCCTTTAGAACAGGGTACTGTAACATCCTTTCTCCTAACAATGTATCTAAAAGATCATTATCCACTTTGTTCTTTGTAGGGTCACAAATGTTTCCACTCCAATGTCTAACAGACACCAATGTTCTTTTTCCTTTGTTAAAGTTTGGATTACATCCTGCGGTGTGGGGGGAGGTGAGGGTGAGTTTAGGTGTTCATGCTCTGGCATGTGTGGGGTGTGGGGGAGGTGAGGGTGAGTTTAGGTGTTC
The DNA here is from genome assembly GCF_000317375.1 of Microtus ochrogaster. Taxonomy (NCBI): domain Eukaryota; kingdom Metazoa; phylum Chordata; class Mammalia; order Rodentia; family Cricetidae; genus Microtus; species Microtus ochrogaster. Next base: position 32,125,494 of record NC_022023.1, on the reverse strand, counting down.
ATGCTCTGGCATGTCTGGCCATGAGAGGACAACCTGCAGGAGTCGGTTATCTCCTTCCGCCGTGTGGGTCCTGAGGATCAAACTCAAGTTATTGGACTTGATGGCAAGAGCCATTCCACCCAGTCCTCTGCAGAACGTTTGAGTGGCTCTGCATATACATGGGCATATACTTTGGTAGAGCTAGAAAATGCATCTCTACATCCAACTAGGTACTTTAACATTTTAAATAAAAAGCAGCGGAGAGCGGGGCAGGAGAGGCAGTCCAGCAGGTACTAGAGTTCAGTTCCCAGCTCACACGTGACTGTAACTCCAGTTCCGAGAGACCGGATGCCCTCCTGTGCTGATGTACACACGATGTACATACAGACACACATACATACACATAATTAAAATAACAAGGCCAGATGTGGTGGCACATGCCTTTAATTCCAGCACTTGGGAGGCAGAAAGAGACAGCGCTCTGTGAGTTCAAGGCCATCCTGGTCTACAGAGCAAGTTCCAAGACGCCAAGGCTGTCTAGAAACCCTTTCTCAAAAAAAAAAAAAAAAAAACACAGTAATAGTATAGTATACAACAGGACCTGAAGCCAAATGCTGACATGGACAACATTTGAAAGAACTTAGACCACTCATGTGATGACTACTCAGCAGAGGTGCTGTGAAAAACCAAGTGCTTCATATATAAAAGCTCTTCAGAAAAGTGTCCGGCACACAGTGGAAACTCTGCAGTATTGGGTTTTATACTTTACCAACTGACTTCAAATATTTCCATGACGGTATATTTCCCTGACCCTTAAAAGCGTTGCTTATTTGCAGAAGCTTTTGGATTGTGTCAATCTGAAGGGAATAAAGAAGACTATAATATTCAGACTTTAATTTCTTCCTGCCTGCCTGCTCAGAGTCTGACTATATAGCTCTGGCTGTTCAGGAACTCACTCTGTCGACCAGACAGGCTGGCTTCAAACTCACAGAGATCCCCCTGCCCCTGCCTTCTGAGTGTGGGATTCAAGGCGTGCACCACGCTGCTCAGCTGTCTTAAGTTCCTTCCATCCTACCCTGGCTCTCAATACCTTCTCAAACTGTGAGACTTTCCTGACCTTATTTCATACCATCCTGAACAGACCCGCTAATTCTCAGAACCTTGAAGGATGTTCTTGGCTCCGTTCTTATATTCCAACAGCAACTCTATCACTTCTGAACTTGCCGGCTGAAGTATGGGAGACCCAGTTACATTTAATTTCAGAAGCATAACAAATGTGTTCACTGCCCTTTTCCATGTAAACTCTAGCAACTCTCCACTCCGAATTTTCCTTACTCAGTTACTACTGGAATAAAGCCCCGGTTGGGCAGGAGCTGGGTCTTTATACTATCCATCAGGCCAAGCACGTAATGCTTTTTCTGGAATTATCTGCTGAATGCATTATCTTCCCCTGATAAAGGCAGGGATTCTGCCTTCCCCTTCCTCCTTACTTAATCACCACCAGCAGCACTGATTTAACATTACCTACTGTGTCCCATACACACAAAGGCACACTCAAGCACGTGCACACACACATACGTTCATTACTACTATACTGTTAGCTACTAATAGCTATTTTATCTTCATGGGTTAATTCATATATGGAACAGGTATTCCAGGTTTAGCGGTGCACACCTTTGATGCAAGAACTCAAGAGGTAGAGGCAGACAGAGCTCCATAAATTTGAGGTTACCTTGATCTACACAGAGTTCCAGCTACAAGTGAGACCTTGTATTTCAAAAGAGGGTGGGGTTGTAGTATAACTGGTCCCAGACCTTAGCACAACTGATTCCATGATGGAAATACCATTCAGGCCATAAAACTTAGCACATTGACTGCATCATCTGCCAAATCAAAAACAAAGTCCTAATCCATCAAAGTCTGGGAAAAGTCTTACTTTTTGGCTTCTGTAGTTCCAATTCTATCTAACGGTTCTTGTTAAGTATGTCAACTCAGGGTATGGCTTTTGTGCTTAAAAGTTCACCCTGAGAAAGGCTCAGCTAAGGACGACACTTGGACACTTGCTAGCTAATGGAAACTTCTATTATCTTAAACTTGTGTCTGCCCTTCTCTGGTGGATACCCCACAACAGAGGGATGCAATCTAGTTTGGTTAATCTCATATGTGCTGTTCACTGAATAACTGTACAACAATAGAACAGTTATTTTATTTCTCTCTCTCTCTGTTCCCCCCCACACATGCCAGACAGGGTTTCTCTGTAGCTTTGGAGCCTGTCCTGGAAACTAGCTGTTGTAGACCAAGCTGGCCTTGAACTCACAGAGATCCACCTACCTCAGCCTCTGGAAGTGCTGGGATTAAAGGTGTGCATCACCACTGCCTGGCAAGTGGTGTAGGAAGGTCTTCTGTCTATGTGTTACTTTCGTTGGTTAAATAAACTGCCTTGGCCTCTATTTTTTTTTTTATTTTGGTTTTTCGAGACAGGGTTTCTCTGTGGTTTTGGAGCCTGTCCTGGAACTAGCTCTTGTAGACCAGACTGGTCTCAAACTCACAGAGATCCGCCTGCCTCTGCCTCCCAAGTGCTGGGATTAAAGGCGTGCGCCACCACTGCCCGGCT
>NC_022023.1:32118696-32121601 GCF_000317375.1 Microtus ochrogaster | reverse complement strand
AACTAGCTCTTGTAGACCAGGCTGGTCTCGAACTCACAGAGATCCGCCTGCCTCTGCCTCCCAAGTGCTGGGATTAAAGGCGTGCGTCACCACCGCCCGGCCATAAAATATATCTTTAAAAGCATCTATAGAAGAAATACTATGTTGGGCTGGGGAAAGAGAAAAACTAAGAATTTCAATTCTGTGACATGGCAAAGGTTTCATCTTGGTGTCTTACCCAGTCTGAAGTGGAGTCATTCCAATACAGCGGTCAAACACCAGTTCACAGTCTATAGGATACGCTCACCCCTTTCAACTATACAGTAGTAACTAGTGCAGCTGCCCCCACGGTCCAGTTTGGGGTATTTCCATCCCACCAAAACGATCCATGATCCATTCCCACCCCAGTCCCTGGTATGTCTAGTTATTCAAGTGTACTTTATTGAGACAAAATGACCTTGCAAACTTAGGATAACTCAGATGAAAGCCAGGCTAGACTCCCAGTGCACGTTTGTACGGTAGTGCGTCAGGGTCAAACCCGGCTCGGTAAGTGACCATAGGCTTTTCTCATTCCCTGGACAAAAGCAGCAGGCGCCTCTGTGCTCTGAGCAACTAGCATCCGAGGACCAGGCGAAGTCATGTGCGCACGCGCAGCCCCCGGGGAGCCGGTAAACGCAACCGAAATCTCCAGACCTCTCGGTTCAGCCGTTGGAACGCTGCCATTTGGAACCTGAATACCCACGCGTGATACCTACAGAACCCACACCTGAAAGGAGGTCCCTCCTCTTCTCCCCCACCGGCTGTCTGTCCCCGAGACCCTCTGGCTGCGAAGACGGTCAGGATCGCTCCCGCTCTTGGCCACACCCCTAGCTGCTAATATTGCGTCCGGTTGGCTGACAAAAACCGGTCCCGCCCACTTGAGACAACGCCAGCAGCCACGTACGCCTTTTTACGTGTCTCGCCCCCGAAAGCGGAAGTTGCGCAGTCGTGGCTAGCGCTGCGGCGGCGCCGGGCGTGTGTGTTTATATATATATATATATATATACACACACACACACACACACACACGCACATATATGTGCTGTAGTCAGCTGCAGCGCGGGGGCGGCACACGGCATTAGAAGGCGCCGGAAGTGTCCGTGTCGAGGGGCGGCGGGAGAGGGGCCACCAAGGCAAGCCAGTCAGCGGAGCTGGGCGCAGCGGCGAGACGCGAGTCCGCCGCTTCCCGAGTCCCCGGCCCAGCCGGGCTTTTCTCTTCGGCCAGACATGGACTTCAGGGAAATCCTGCTGATCGCTTCCAAAGGACAAGGTGTCAACCATGTACCGGTGAGTCTCCGGGCTTGCAGTAGGAATTCCGGGCGTCAAGTTCGTATGTGACGGGTGGAACTTCTAAGCGAGTGCCTATCGGCCTCGGAAACTTGGACTACGCCCTCTTCTGGAGTTTATCCGGAGATGCGAAAGGGGAGCTTTTTGGGGAATTAGTTTCCGCCAAGCCATGTTCCCCGAAAGGTAGAATTTGCGGCTTGGGGGATTTTAGAGTTTCGCAAAGTGGGTGAGTGAGCTGCGCCTGGCAGGATGCTGTCTAGCAGTAGTAGCGCCTGGCTTCGAAAAAAACTTCAGCCCCTATATTGAAGACCAATATAGCCAGAGAGCTCGGGCACTTTAAGGACTTGGCCTGATACAGCTTTTTGGGTCTTTTTGGCGAGTCTAATACCGGTTTCAGCGTGATTTCTTGGAAAGGTTCTCTTGTTCGTGACCCCACCCACTGAGCCAAAGATATTATCACCTGCCAAAGAGGTGTCTTAAGTAGGGAAGAGAAGTTAGAGCATTTCAGGAAACCCAAGGCCAACTGTGAGCTGACCACGTGGGCTGCGGGTGTGTGGTAGACCTTTTATTTGCCTAAGGTGCGTGATGGATTTCCTGTTCGAGCGGGTTAGGCAAAGCCGATTTCAGCTTTCGTTTCCTAGTGGACTTGCAGATTTTTAGATTCCGTTTGCACAGTTCCAGAGCTAAGTGCTAAAGTGGTCCGGCATCTGGTTTGGGGGTTATAGCTGTTTTGCATAAACTAATCATTTCTGGATCATCAGAAGGTCCCCCAGCACAGCTGTAAACCGATATTTCGCGTTTTGATATTTGCGGTTTGATCAGTGAAGTGTCCAACTCAAAACACCTCTCTTCGATTCAGTCAGCTGAAATTTGAGATCTCACGTGGACTCTTCATTTCCTAATTTTGTATATTGCAGTTTTTTTCTTCCTGTCTTACCACTTCTGGTCTAATTTAGCCTATTTTTTACTCGTTTGAATATATTAATTTAAAATGACGAGTAGTTATATTTGTATGCGTACATATACATGTTTTATATGTAATATGTATATATATGTGAACAGCCATCTCCCATCCCGATAATAATCACTCAGAATAAGCATTATTATGTGCCACAACTCATAATCCTTGCAGGTTGAGGCTGTGGGCACAAGCCTTTGAAACGTGGAGCAACAATACTTTATGCATTTGTAGATTTTCAAGTCAGTGTTAGGTCCATTCTTCTTTGCATAATTATTTCATCTTAGATCTTCCTGAATTTCAAAAAAGGTTTGGAAAAAAAAAAGATACTAGCCTTAATGCCCAGTAATTGTCTTGTGGAAAAATGAGAACCCAGATTTTAAAAGCCAATAGCTGGGTGGGTGTGGTGGCTCACCCCTTTAGTTACAATACTGGCAGAGGCAGAGCTCAGTGAGTTCAAGACCATCCTGGTCTACATCATGAGTTCCAGGACAGTCAGGGCTATATAGAGAGAGAACCTGTCTCAAAAAAATAAAATAAAGGCCGGGCGGTGGTAGCGCACACCTTTAATCCCAGCACTTGGGAGGCAGAGGCAGGCGGATCTCTGTGAGTTCAAGACCAGCCTAGTCTACAGAGCTAGTT
>NC_022023.1:32109756-32118596 GCF_000317375.1 Microtus ochrogaster | reverse complement strand
TAATATAAATTTAATTAATTAAAAGCCAATAGCTACTGGGAGATAAGCAGACAAATAATTCAAAAAGTTCAGAATACATGGTATTTGTTTGCTATGTCTGCACTAACAGGAAATGAAGAAAGGTAAATTGGTGAGGTAATTTAAAATTTAATAATTGAATAAGACACATTTTATGAAGCATCTTTCTCTTCTCCCAAGTCATAGAAGTTTGACTTAGAACTTAGAAGTTTGACTCTGTTTGCAACATTAGCTCCTATATCTTTTATATGGAATCAAAGTCATAAAAAGCAGTTGGAATAAAACTAGCTAAATAGTATTAAATTTAATCCATGATTTTTCATAAACTGATTCATCTATGCATCTTAATTTTATCAGCTCAAAATAATTTGGACAATTATAAACAGAGTATTTACAAATCCATATGTACCGTGCTTAGTATGTAACATACATTAACAAGAGTTGTATTTCATATGTGTATTGTTTTTATTTTATTGTTTTCTCAGTGATGGGACTGGGCTTGGGACCTCTCATGTAAGGCAAGTAAGTACTCTGCAACTGAGCTTCAATTTCTGGGCTCCACCCCCAAATCCTTTACCTGTTTCTGAAAGATGTAGCTAATATAACTAGTCTCCAAATTTGTATTTCCCTTATTTGTTTCTTTTACTTAAACAGATAACAAGTGTAACAAATTTTTGCAAAATAAGTACCTTATCAGCTACCCCTAGCCTGTGGACCACTGAAAGCCTGAACTCTTAGCACTTGGGAGGTACAGGATGATGTTCTCACCAGGTGTTCTAGATCCTTAACTACAAAGCAGTTAGTTGTAAACCAGCCTAAGCTACATGAGCCCATGTCTCTAAATAGCTAAATAAATGCTACCATCCAGCTCAAGAAGCGTTTTGATAAATACACACACACACACACCGCTGTGTGTCATGCATAATACGATCTACTTGGCCTAAACCTGATTAGGGAATCAAAGGACTTTGAGTAACTGACAGCATCCCTTTGTTGCTTGGTCCTTTTCCCCTTTTAGCTGTTTCTCCCCTCACCTTCTTGGATCCTATCTGAACTTTGAGTTCTTAGACCTACCTTTGTTGAGGAAAGCTAACCAGACTAATGATAGGTAAAAGCCAATAGGTTAACATGTTGGCCTGTCACAGATGTAGGTGTCTGTATCTGGCTCTGTATCTGGCTGCAGAGCTACAGTTGTATACCCTTTTCCTGGAGCACTTGGCACTAGAAGTATTCTGCGTGTCAGATTTTCCCCCCAGAATTTTGTGATATTTATATAAATATAATGAAATATGAGAATAGGAATGGGGTCTAAACACAAAATTAATCTGTTTCATATGTATGTATATAATTTATGTAGTTTGGAGATATTTTTAGTTTTTTTATTCTTCAACAATTTCATCTACAAATAATGATAATTATTGCTACCCTCCATTATTCTCTCACCCCTGCCCCACTATACCTCTTTCTCCCACGCCCCTCTCCTACTTTCATGACGTGTGTGAGTGAGACAGAGAGAGAAAGAGAAAAGAGAGAGAGCTCCATTGGGTTCAAATAGGGTCACTTGCATGAGCATGCGTGAGCATGGGCAGTTTACCAGAGACTCAACCACTAAAGAAATGATTCTCCTCCCTGAGCAACTGCTGCCCCCTAGCTCATCAACCTTTATTTACTATCAAGGAGCAATGAGCCCTGTCTTAAGTTACTTTCCTGTTGCTGTGATAAAACACATTACCAGACAACATAAAAAGCAGTTTATTGTTTACAAGGTCAGAGTTCATGACCATCATGGCACAAAGCATGGCAGCAGGCAGGCAGGGATGGTGCTGGAGTAGAAGCTGAGAGCTAACTGGAAATGTCATCTTATGAAACCCCAAAGCCTAGTGACACAGCTCCACCAACTGGGGACCAAATATCCAAACATGTGAACTCATGGAGGCCATTATCATTAGAACTATCACAGGTCTCATGGGCCCCTCTCCTATACATGATGTTGGGAATGTCAGCTCTATCTTGCATAGATTTTGTTCAGGTAACCAGAGCTTGAAGATTACTTTCATACAATATTTTTAAAACAATTTTCCTTTTTTTAACTTACTTTATGTATGTGGGTGTTTTGTTTTGCCTGCATGTACATTTGTGCAGATGTGCAGTGCAGTGCCCCAGAGTCTAGAAGAGGGCATTAGATCCAGTTGGTCCATGGGTGTTGTAGAAAGATGGGGACAGACCACCAAAGTCTAGTAAACCAGAAACAAACTTTATTCCAGGAAAATAAAATTAAAAAAATAAATCTCCATGGGGCACAAAAAGCTTACCAGCTAGCCGAGACCACAGCCAGCCAGCGTTTATTCTCCTAAGGCTGTGGCAAAGGCCAGCTTCCGGACTCCTCCTTTTATAGCAAGCATTAGGCAATAACAAAAGAACTTTTACAGTCTCAAGGTAAAACTCAGACACAAATTGCCCTTCTTTGCAATTTCCATTAACAGTTAAACTAGTGTTTGTATTTAGTTCATTGTTTACCAAGGCTCTGCACCTCCCCTGCCACTGCCAGTTTCGCATGGCAGGGAAGCATATGGGAAAAATATAAAACCAAACAGTCAAAAGTCACGTCCATTCCATCATTTAAAAGTTACCTCAGCTCACATCAATTGCTGGCCATGAGTGGCCAGGGGGTATCTAAAAGCTGATCCTCAGTTTGCAGAGGGACCCTGAGTTTGCAGAGGGCAGCTTCGGCCTCACAAATAGAGCTATGGGTTGTAAAGCGGAGTAAGCTGCTGTTAATAGTTAATCCTTAAGCTGCTGAGAAAGCTGCTGACAGTCTGCTCTCATTCTCCTGGACTTACAACTTTATTTCTACTTATTTTTGGAATCTACGTTTTGATATTCTTTTTTTTTTTTTTTTTCGAGACAGGGTTTCTCTGTGGCTTTGGAGCCTGTCCTGGAACTAGCGCTGTAGACCAGGTTGGTCTCGAACTCACAGAGATCCGCCTGCCTCTGCCTCCCGAGTGCTGGGATTAAAGGCGTGCGCCACCATCGCCCGGCTCGTTTTGATATTCTTTATTCTTGTATTCTTCAATCTCCTGGAACTGGAGTTACAGAGGGTATGTGTGCTAGAAACTGCACCTCAATCTTCGCAAGAGCACTATGTGTTCTTCAGCACGGAACGCTGAGAGTGCCTCTGCATTGACTTTAGCCCAACTTGTGCTGTCCTATTGTTAGAGGGATCGGAGTTCTGAGTTGGGTGTTTCCAGATCCTTGGCCTCTTATCCAGAGAGTTGAAAATAAGGGCACACACATACATTTGCAAAAGAAACATGATTATTTTATTTATTTAGCACAAAGCAATAATACTTGACAGAACAAGAGTAAAGGTACTCAGGGCCCCAGGATGCAGCCTGGGGAAAAGGGACCTGGTTTACTATGAATGCAGTTAGGGTAGGTTCTTTATTTTGATTGATGGATGGGTTATATAATCATTTCTCTGCTGTGCATGTCCCTCCCTATAATGCATCTGATTTTAATTCTGTCCATTCCTCCAATTATGTATAGGCATAAGATGGTAAGTAGAGATTCTCCCTGGGTTACAAGACAATGCAATTTTTCCTTACTGTGCATGCTCTGAAAACCAGTTTAAGCTCAATTGGCCCTTCTAATTGCCATACCTGGAAACTGGAAATACTTTTAAATAAAAAATGTAAATTTGATTGTTACCAGCAGCTGGGAAAGTATCCCATTGTTCAGAGTTGGGAGATCGTGTAACCCATACAAGTGAGGGATTGTGTGGTTCTGAGGTTGCTAGGTACATCGTTTGCAGTGGCTATGTGCACATAGTATGTGCAAGTAATGGAAGCAGCCCGCCAAGTGCATTGTGCCAGGGGTTTGAGAGTAAGCCAAAACTAAGTGGGGTCTCAAACCAAGCTGTCTCCTATGATTTTACCTGACTTTACTATCAGTCCTCAAAACATCTCAGATTTTGGATCATGTTGGATTCTGAATTTTTGTATTAAGGATGCTCAGCTTGTACTAACATTTCCTTCACTGTTCTTGTTTTGAAATGAAACAATCACCCTAATGTTTTAGTTAAAACAAAGGTAAGGTTGCACTATATGTGTAAGTGTTAGGCACACACTCTTCTCAGTGGAATTCTGAATACAAAAATAGCAGCTGATCAAGATGATGCAACCAGTCATTGCCACTGGCTTTTTTTTTTTTTAAAGACAGGATTTCACTCTGTAGCCTTGGTGGGCCTGTGGTACTCATTATGTAAGCCAGGCTAGCCTCAGATCTGCCAGCTTTTGCCTCCCAAGTGCTGGGATGGTTCCTTGTGAAGAATGGTGTGGGTTAACAAAAGTTTTTGCTGCAGTAGTGATTGCTCTACACAAACTGGATCTTGGCCTTCTGGGAGAGCTGACAAGACATCCCTAGTGTCTCAGACAGCTGCTCTCTAGGGTAGAGCAGTACTTCTAAACCAGTGCTTTAAGGATGGAAGCTGTCTTTAGGAACTAGGGTTCATGTTTCCCGGCAGGGATTCTGTTGTCTCTCTGCAACACCTTAGAGAATCTCTTTCTAAATAATGGTGATAGCAATTAATATTCGTTGTGCTGAGCCTTTGCCAGGTATTGTTCTAAGCACTTCATATGTTAATTAATTTAGTCACTGTAATGAGCATATGAAAGAGATTTTACAGATGACAAAACAGGCCTAGTGAGGTGAAGAAATTCCCCAAGGCCACGGCAGTGAGTTTTGGGATTGGTTGTACTGAAGGAGGAGGATCTAATCCCACCCTGTGTTTCAGAGTCCCTGCTCTTACCCCAGACTCTGTTGATTGAAGAGAATGTATTAAGTTTGTCGTCTTCATAGATAGAACTCAAGCTCCCTGCCTCAGCTCTTCTTTAATACAGCTTTAAGCGATAATACTGTTGGATATTTATGACGTTCTCAGTATAAAGATGGAAAGGCCAAACCAATAGCATTTAGAAACGGTGGACAGCCCACTCATCCAGACCACTTGAATGGGCCCACCTGATCTTATCTGATCTCTAAAGCTAAACAAGACTGATACTGGTTGGTACATGGATGGAAAACTGGCTGACGGGTGATATTGGAAGTCTGTTCTAAAAGAGTAATCACTCCCTAAAGGATGGCAAAGGAGAACATAGGGACGATCAGTTGTATTCCTCACTGTCTGGGGTAGATATGCACGGAAATTAGGGAATTCCGTTTAAGATTGGGCTGTGGGCCTGAGAAAACCAGTGTTGGAGTCAAATAGAAAGTGAAGTGTGAAAACATGTTTGGTCCTGAGCCAGAAGACCTGCGTTCAACATGCATTCAGCTACAAAGCCTGTGCCTGAGCACCAGGAAAAGAACTACCCTTTTTGAAGGCCGTTTCTAACAAAGAACTCATTTGATGTGCGGGTTTTATGGTAGATTTGAATAATGCACCAAGGGTTGAACCAGGGCCTCCAGCATGCCAGCAAGTTTTCTACTGTTGAGCTATACCCCAACCCTTACTGAATATTTTATAAACCTTGTGATGGTTGATTTTGATGTTTAACATAGCCAACCTGAATAGATGCTCTGGATGTCTTATTCCCTTTTCACCATTCCGCTGAGCTAGCTTAATGCAAAGAGCCGGTTCCTGCATTCAGGAACTGATGTCTTGAAAAGGTGTATAAAACTTTGTGGTGTTGATTAAAGTTAAGAATATATTGTTTGGGGGCTGGAGAGATGGCTCAATTGTTAAGAGTACCGACTGTCCTTCCAGAGGACCTGGGTTCAATTCCCAGCACCCACATGGCAGCTAACAACTGTCTGTAACTCCAAGATATGACACCCTCACACAGAGATACATGCAGGCAAAATACCAATGTACGTAAAATAAATAAATAATTTTTTTAAAAAACAATATATTGTTTGACTACTCTAACCAATAATAAGTGATGTAAAATCATCAGAAAATTTCTATTTTCTATTACAACAGTCTTGTTTCTCCTAAGGAGCAGTTTGAGGAATAAGGGGGAGTAACATGCTGGTCCTGACTGTGCACTTGCTGAGCAACATTTCCAGACTGCATGCTGCTTCTTAATCTGCTCTCCACAGGATGGTTTCAATGGGGGGAGTATGTTTTTAAATGGCTTGATGTTTTCTAAACCTGTTTGTTGGCTTTAGAATTACAAAATCTTGGCAAAATCTCTGTTGCTATTCCAAATGACAGCAATGCCACCATTGGGGATCATTCATGGAGTCCTACAGAGTGATGAAGTTGGCTTTGCAGGATGGTAAAACAGATATGTTTAGGATAAAAGAAACGTGTCCGGCTGCTTCTCATAAAACCCAGACAATGAAGGGGTCTGGTGCTTTGGAATCAAGAGTCAGAATTGATGTGTACACCTTGGTGTGCTGTTGCTGCTGCCATCTACGACGGGCCAAATGACTCTTCTGTCTTAAAGAGAACACAGTGTGCTCCAGCCTCAGGCTTTTTTTTTTAAGCATGCTTTACTGTGAAGTGGGGAGGGGAGAAATTGTCCATCAAAATATATTTTAATCTTTGATGCTTGCATGCTTGCAGCCCTTTTTGGAAAGGTCTACTGAGTTTAGTGTTAAAATATATGATCATAGCCATGTGGTGGTGTACACCTGTAATCCCAGCACTCAGGAGGCAGAGGCAGATGGATCTCTGTGAGTTCGAGGCCAGACTGGTCTACAGAGTGAGTTCCAGGACAGCCAGGGCTACACAGAGAAACCCTGTCTCAAAAAAAAAAAAAAATGCCCAAGAAAGGTTTAAATGTACATCTGCCTAAAACTGCATACAAATGTCCCAGCAGCATTTTTTATGAAGGCAAAAACAAATGGAAATCATCCAGATGGCCAACTGGTGAACAGATAAGTAATATGGTATGGATCTATGCCCTGCAATATTACTCAGCTATTGAAGGAGATGGAGATAGGAAGTTCACTAATGGTTGCCAGACCTATCACTTAAGTAAGTGATTTCTTTTTGAGGTGGTTATAATATCCTGAAAACCAGAGATGATTGCTGTGAAACTCTGAATATACCAAAAATCATTTCAGTTGTGATGCTGCCTGCGAGCTGTGTGACACTTGAATCAGGTGTCGTTTATATTCATAATATTCCTGCAGGAAAGAGTTCTCAATTCAGTTTACAAAAATGTGGACTAACTAAGGAATCTGATTGTGTCCTAGCTTGGGTGACTAGAAAACAATTGGAACTGTCTTGGGATTTCTCCGTCAGGAATGAGTCAGTTGTCAACATGCCATCATGCAGGATTTTCAGGTTGGATGAGACCTGCCCGTCTTGGCCAGCTGCTTTTTCAGTTGCAATTTGAGCTTATTTCATGATACATTGTATCAATAGAGAAGAGGGAAAGAAAAAGATACATTGTATCTGACAGCCGTACAACTTGGGTTTAAGATACATTGTATCAATAGAGGAGACACAAGAAAAGATACATTGTATCAATGGAGGACGGCAAGACAAAGATACATTGTATCTGGCAGCGGTATACCTTGAGTTTAAGATACATTGTATCGCCGGGCGGTGGTGGGTGCACGCCTTTAATCCCAGCACTCGGGAGGCAGAGGCAGGCGGATCTCTGTGAGTTTGAGACCAGCCTGGTCTACAAGAGCTAGTTCCAGGACAGGCTCCAAAGCCACAGAGAAACCCTGTCTTGAAAAACCAAAAAAAAAAAAAAAAAAAAAAAAAGATACATTGTATCAATAGAGGAAATAAAAGGAAAAAGATACATTGTATCTGGCAGCCCGATAGTAAGCAGATCCTTCTGCTTCCTTCCAAGGGTGGGCATACAGAGGATGGGAGAACATGGGAGAACAAACTCATACGCTGGATGGGGAGGCGTTGGGGTTTACAGACTGCTGGCTTTTCCCACAAAGATGACTTTCTTTTATTATCATCACAGACAAGATTTGGTACATAAAAAGGATGTCTGCCTCATATAACAGAAGAGGGGGGACACTTTAAGACTCTTGTTTTTAGGGATGGAATGAAGTCTAGTAGTAGAGTACCTGTATATGTGAAACTGTCTTATTCAGTTCTGTAATTAAAAAAAAATTGCTGGCCCATAGATTTATGTCCCATGTCCCAGAGATGAGGATTAGCTGCTTACCATGCTTCTTTAGTAGTAGATACTTAAGAAATTGAAATATTTTTCTTTCAGGCTCAATCATTCATTTTCTTTATGCAGTTACTTAAAAACCAAAGTCCAGGCGGTAGTGGTGATCTTGGTAATACGGAAACCAGTCTAACAGAACTTGTGTAGCAAATTAATATTTCACAAATTTAAATGCTGCAGTTAAAGATTACTGGGCCCTTTGTTTAGATTTGTTTTTTTTTTTCTGAATTTTTAATTCGTACCTGGAGGGACAGCCGTGGGTGCTGGGAACCGAACTCTTATATTTTTGGTTGTGAGCCTAGCCTTTAACTGCTGAGCCATCCCTCCAGGCCTAGATTTGTTTTTCTTACTCTTTCCTACCTCATTTTCTGCAATACTGAGAATTGAACTCAGAGCTGCGCACAACACTGGCAGACAAGCACTCTGTCACTGAACCACATAGACTGTATATTGTTGGTCCCAGGGGGGTCACACAAAGATGGGAATACCTTTCTAACACCAAGTCTAATGAACCAGAGGCAGACTTTATTCCAGAAACCAGATCCCAGGAAAACCAGAAGCAAATTTAAAAATTAAAAGATAAAGCCTGGCGGTGGTGGCGCACGCCTTTAATCCCAGCACTCGGGAGGCAGAGGCAGGCGGATCTCTGTGAGTTCGAGGCCAGCCTGGTCTACA
>NC_022023.1:32099752-32108841 GCF_000317375.1 Microtus ochrogaster | reverse complement strand
GGGGCCTCCCAAGAAAGACCCAAAAGTAAAAGGTGTCCAGTCGGCAGCTGTGCAAGCTTTCCTTAGGAGGAAAGAAGAAGAGCTTAGACGGAAAGGTATGTGCTTGTGTTGTGTCTCTTAGTCTCAGTGTCTGCCACCAAAGCCATCCTCGACTCAACAGTGTGTGTTTGTAAAGATGTCGAAACAGACTAATAAATTTGGGGATGATGTATACGTGTCTCCAAGTTAACTTTCTGGACATATACATAGGTGCCTGTTCATAGGTTAACTATTTGTATTGTTTTATCTGCCCCTGTCCCACCCACCCTCGAGGCTTCGTGGAGCCAGGCATAGTGATGTTCACCTGTTGCCTCAAGTATTCACTGGGCTGAGGCATGGTGATGGTTCCTTGAGCCCATGAGCTTGAGAGCAGCCCAGACAACATAGCAAGGCCTTATGTCTTGAGGGGAGAGGTGAAAAGGCCTGGTATAGTGACCAACTAACTCTCCATAACAAATCTTTGTTCTTTACCTTGGTCCTGACATTGGTTTAGGTATTCATTGGTTCATTCTTAAGGTCAGTGGGTCCTGGTGTTCCATTAACTTGGTGTATTTACGAGCCATTTTTTACATATAAAACAAACCAAGTCCTTTACTTGTTTACACATAAAGAAAGAGAAGCTCATATAGGACCCACTTGTGTAAAAATTTCGCGATTTTGTTAGATGACTTCCTCATTTGGCTCCTAGATATCTCAACGTTGTCCGTGTCACATGAGCTGTCCTGAGACTCTGCAACAGTGTGTTCTTGTTCTGTTCCTTTCAGCCTTAGAAGAGAGAAGGAGGAAGGAAGAACTAGTGAGAAAACGAATTGAGCTCAAACATGACAAGAAAGCCAGAGCTATGGCCAAGAGGACAAAGGACAATTTTCATGGCTACGATGGGATTCCTGTGGAGGAAAAGACAAAGAAGAGGCAGATAGCAGAAAGCCGCCAGAACCAGGGGACTGACCCAGAGTATGAGGTGGAGGAGGAAGAGTTCCTAGACTACAGTCAGGATGAGTTGGAGCAGGACTTCGAGGAGGAGCAAGAGCCTCTCAAAGCTGAAAGCAAACCAAAGGTCCCCTTTAAAAGTGCCCCTCCACCCATGAACTTCACTGACTTGCTGAGGTTAGCTGAGAAGAAGCAGTTCGAACCAGTGGAGATCAAGGTAGCGAGGAAAGCCGAGGAGCGGCCCATGACTGCAGAGGAACTCAGGGAGCGAGAGTTTCTTGAACGAAAGCATAAGAAAAAGAAACCTGAGACCGACGCCAAACTACCTCCACCCGTGTCCAAAAGGACCCCCTCTCACAGAGACAGTGTGGGCACAAAACCCAGCAAGGGTTCTGGGGACAGGCAGTCTACTTCCAAAGGATTGCTGTCTCCTCATGCTGAGAAGAAACCCAGACCCAGCACAGCCAGTGAAAAGCAAGTAGCTTTGTCTTCATCCAAATCCATGCCAGGAGAGAGAACCAAGGCAGGATCTGGCAGTAGCTCCCAGGCCTCACACAATAGACCTGTCTTTAATGGGGCTGGAAAGCCCCACCCTAGCACCTGTTCCCCAAGTGTCCCAAAGACTGCTGCTAGTGGGACTCAGAAACCTGCTTCTGAGCACAAAGCCAAAAAACCTCTTCCTTCTCATCCCAGCCATTCCAAACCTGGGCCCACAGTCTTCTCACACTGCAAAGCTAAGAGTCCAGGTATCAGACAGTCAGGCAGCAACACCGACTCAGCTTCTGGACGACCCAGCCCAGGGACAGCTCGGCCCACAGTTAGTTCTGGCGCTATGCCCAGGCGCCAGAATGGTAGCTCCAGCTCAGGACCCGAGCAATCTGTCAGTGGGATCAGAAAGCTGGCCAGCAATCCGCATCCCTCTGGACGAACAGTCAATGGCACAAATGGTCCCGGACGACCTGCCAGCAGCTCCACTGGCCCTGGGCGACCCATCAGTGGCCCCGGTGGTTCTGGAAGACCTTTGAGCAGTTCTGGATGTCCTAGGCGGCCTGTAAACAGTCCACATGACATTCGACGACCAGTGAGCAACCAAGGTCCCCCTGGGCGGTCGGTCGGTGGCCCTGGGAAGTCTATAAGTGGTTCCGTTCCAGCTGGACGGACTGTCAGTTCAGGCACTGGAAGACCAGTGAGCAGCTTAGGACCTGGACGAACAGTTGGTAGCCCAGGCGTCCCCATAAAACCCAAGTGTACTGTTGTCTCAGAAACAATTTCTTCAAAGAATATTATTAGTCGGTCAAGCAATGGACAGATAAATGGAATGAAGCCTCCCATGTCTGGCTACAGATCTGCCCCAGGTAAAATATCACCATGGCATTGGGAAAGTACCTAACTTTGTATGACCAGGAACCCTGCAACCACATCCTCGTGCCCTGTAATGTACTGACTGTTGATAGTAGACAAGAGGCTTGTCTGGGATCCATTGTTTACACCCACCTTGTTCTCTCACGTGTAGCAAATTTGACTGATTTGTGAGAGCAATGGCTGGTGGCTTGGTGGATAGGATAGTGTTTTACTTGAAGACCGTGAGGTTTAAAGATGAGAGAATAATTATGAGATAATAATAATAATAATTATCCGTTCACCAGCGGATGCTCGTTGGCACCTGTTGTGCCCCAGCTGCTATTTTAGACTGTCCTGAGCTCTGTTCCTGTAGTAGGCACAGCGAAGAGCCTTTCTGCTGGTGCTTTAGGAATCTGCCATCTCCAAGTTTGGAGTCTCTGATGGGCCCCGCCAGCTGCTTCCTGTAGACACTGCATGCTGCATAGGTACTTGCTAAAGTATTTGTTGGGATCCATAGAGAGGATAAAAAGAAACCAATGCCCAAATACCTTGCTTTCGATTTCAGAGACTAGAAAAAAGTTGTTCTCAGACACTGTCTGTTAAGTGTCTTTTGCAAAGTTGTTCTTTGGGTTTTTTTTTTCTTTGCTGTTTTTGTTGAGGGACTGAGGAAATTAATGTTTTAGTTTGTTTTTTTAAGAGAAGGTAGCCCATGTTGGCTTGGAACTTACTGTACAGCTGAGGGTGACCTTTGATGTCTGGTACCCTGTCTCTACCTCCTGAGTGCTGGGATTACAAGTGTGTACCACCACTGGTCTGCTATAGTGCTAGGACACAAGCCCAGGGCTTCATATATCCTGGCAAGCTCTCTGCTGAGCTACATCCCCGGGTCATTTTTTTATTTTCAGTCATTAGGATAAAAATACAATAATAAAGTGAGTTTTTCTTACAGTCATACTTTTTACTCTCTTTGAACAATTAAAATTTTGAAAATGATTTATACTTGGGACTTTTTCTTTTCTCAGGTATGGTCTTGCTGTGTTGCCTGGAGCGTCTTAAAACTGCTGGCTCAGGCTCCAAGCCCAGATAGCTGTAGCTAAGGCATGTGCAGGACTTAGAATTTTTAAGAGAAATACAGGAAAAATAGGGAACTACTTTCAGTATCTTCATTTGGTAGAATTAAAAATTGATTCTGTGGCAGTTTGTAATGACCCAGTTCCAGAAATATTACTTATCTTTTAAGTACCAGAGTATGTATAACTAAGCTAGAAAGCATGACAAGCAACCAGGCTCAGTCTCTCCAGATACTTCATCCAACAGGGATGTGCACCCTGTGCTGAGCACCAGCTGGATGCTCTGCTTTCAGCCACACCTCTGTTTTGATTTCCCAAGACAGGGTTTCTCTGTGTAGCCCTGACTGTCCTGGAACTCGCTCTGTAAACCAGGCTGGCCTTAAACTCACAGAGGTCTATCTGCTCATCACTGCCCCCTGAGTGTTGGGATTAAAAGTATGGGCCACCACTACCCTTCTAGGGGTGCCATCTTCCTGTTTGTTTCTCTGAACTCCACACTGCAAGGAATACTTTGCCACACAATGTACTTAAAAGTCATGGCTTTGTGCTTAGGTCCTCAAAGGCTCCCCTTCCCGACTGGCTACAAAAGACCTCGAGAGTATGAAGATGATGATGATGATGATGAATATGACTCAGAAATGGATGATTTCATCGAAGATGAAGGAGAACCTCTGGAAGAAATATCCAAGCACATTCGGGAAATCTTTGGCTATGACCGAAAAAAGTAAGCTGAAGGTTTACCTAAAATACTAACTTTTTGTCGTTTGTAGGAGAGAAACATTAACAGTGGAGGCATTGAGTGCTTAGTTAGGAACCGTTAGGTGGTGGGGGTCCTAAAATGATTTAGTCTTAAAGCAGGTGCTGATTAGTTTCTAATGTCATCTTGACGTAGTCTAGAGTCATCTGGGAAGTGAGACCTTGAATTGAGAAATGCTCGCTCCAGACTGGCCTCTGGGCAACCTGTGGCCCATTTTCTTGATGTGGGCCAACGCTGCCCACATAAAAAAAGCTGAGCCAGCCATGCTGGCGCAAACTCTGGAGGCAGAGGCAGGTGGATCTCAGTGAGTTCAAGGCCAGCCTGGTCTACAAAGTGAGCTCCAGGACAGCCAGAGCTACACAGAGAAACCCTGTCTCCAAACACCCTTAAAGAAACAGAGAAGGTGGCCTGAGTAAGCCATGAGGAGCAAGCCAGTGAGCAGCCTCTGCATTAGTTCCTGCCTCTAGTTCTTGGCTTGCCTTCCCTGGATAGTGGATTTAAAAGTTGTACAATAAAATAAGCCCTTTACTTCCTGGGTTGCTTTTGCTCCCAGCAATAGAAACCTTAACTAAGGCACAAAATAGTTTCTGGTGAATTCAGAGTGTTTGGTGATGTTTGCTTGTGAGCTTGCTTTCTTTAAAAGAGGGGGTAAAGTGGCCTCGTGTAATACAAATATTATTTTTGAAGTCAGAAAGTCATTCTGGTAAGACACCTGCTTTTCTTTTTTTCCTTTTTCTTTCTGTTTTTTTGTTGTGTTTTTTTGTTGGGGGGGGGGGTCGGTTTCAAGACAGGGTTTTTCTATAGTTTTGGAGCCTGTCCTGGAACTTGCTCTGTGGACCAGGCTGGCCTCGAACTGACAGAGATCCGCCTGCCTCTGCCTCCTGAGTGCTGGGATTAAAGGCGTGCGCCACCACCGCCCGGCAATACCTTCTTTTCTTGGGTGTAATGTTTTGGTACCCAGGAAGGTGGACCCTGGTCACTAGTATGGGACTATCACTATTATTGATGCGTCTAGGAGCTTATAAAAACTGCAGGGTCTCAGGCCCCAACCTTAGTCCTGTTGAATGCACGTGTTTTTTTATAAAGTTCCCAAGTAAGGCTTTGTGAGCCATTAATGTAAAGAAATAAAGCTTCACCATGTACCTGTGAGGTAAACACTTTGGAAGTATTGTCGTATGTGCGTAGGACAGATGAGACCAGTCACATTTCCTCTGACATCTTTAGAAGCCCCTCTGAGAAGCTCGGCAATCTGCAAGGCTTTAACATCTGAGGCTCTTAGTGGGAGGAAGGTCAAGTTGCTCTAGAGCTGAAGTCGGAGCTGGTGAGTTCAGGGCAGTCTGGGAAGCAGTGACACTTGCTTACGTTTCTGGTCACACCGTTGACTGACTTGTTTACTGTTGGAAGTTCTCATTCCACTGGGTCATAACGGTCTAGTGAGATTAATATGTGTCGATTTTCATATTGTGCTTCCAGGATTTTAATGTAAGGTATTAAATGAATGTAGCTGGTTGAAGAAGCCTTGTTGGGTTCGGTGCTTTTGTTAATGCTGGGCTCAGGAAGAGTTGTCTTGTAAAGATCTACGGCTCATTTAATGCCTTTACTGAAAAACCAACTTCTACCCATTGTCTGGCCTTTTCACTCCCAAACAAGGTGGGAAGAATCCTAAAACCAAGTTGTTTAGTGTTAAGTAGGTTTGGTTTGGTTTGGTTTAATGAGGATATAGCTCTATAAGAAAATTGAATTTCTTGCCTGGCGGTGGTGGCACACGCCTTTAATCCCAGCACTCAGGAGGCAGAGGAAGGTGGATCTCTGTGAGTTCAAGGCCAGCCTGGTCTATAAGAGCTAGTTCCAGGACAGGCTCCAAAACTACAAAGAAACCCTGTCTCGAAAAAGAAAATTGAATTTCTGTTCATTTTTTACTTTGCTTTCTTGCCAGATATAAAGATGAAAGTGACTATGCCTTACGTTACATGGAGAGCAGCTGGAAGGAGCAGCAGAAGGAGGAAGCCAAGAGGTGAGCAGGAGACTTGGTACATTATGTAATTTTATGTAAAAATGTCTGAAAAGCTTTCAGCTGCGGGGCTTGGAATGGGGGCCAGACCACATGGTTCTCTGGATGATACTGCTACTGGCTGGCTGTGAAAGCCTTAGACAAATTCCTTTGCCTGTCTAAGGTTTTCCCATTTGTAAAATGAGAGTATATTGCTTTACTCATTGAAGCATTGTAAGGATTAATGTGTAGCCAAAGTGGTTGCAGTATCTCACGGGTAATGATGTACACTGAAATCAGAGGCCTCTGAGTCTGCCATAGACTGTGTTTTCTTGCCCATCAGACTTGACTCAGTCTTGGAACTTTTAATTTTGCTGCCTCAGGAACCTAGGGGCAGCAGATTAGATTCCCTCTACCTCCTTCTTGTATAGCTACCCAGTCATGAGCTCCTGAGAGTTTCCTGAGTAAGGATGATAAAGGATTACTTTGCTTATAGTGTTAACGGTTTCCTATTACAGAGAAATAATTCACCTCAGTCCCAACACAAACAGCTTTCTTTCTTTTGACCTTCCCTCCTGTAACTACATAAAATGTCTAAATAAGAATTAGAAAGAAGAATTTGATTATTACTGATGAATGAATGTTTTCTGGGTTTTGTACTTTGTATGTGTAGGTCAGTTATTTATCTTTATGTGGGTGCCAAGGACAAACTCAGATCACGAGTCTTCTTTATTTTTAAGTGTTTTTAAAAAGGATAGAAAGATGGCTCAGTGCTTAAGAAGGAGAACCTGCTTGCTCTTGTAGAGAACCTGAGTTTAGTTCCCTACACCCACATCAGGTGGCTCAGAACTGCCTGCAACTCCAGCTTCATAGAATCTGCAAAGTTCTGGCTTAGACAGGCACCTGCATTCGCGTGCACATACCTACACCTTTTTTAAGCTTAAAAAACAAATTAAAAAAAAACAGGATCTCTCTATGTAGTCCTGGCTGTCCTGGAACTCAGGGATTCACTGCCCAGGTGCTGAGATTGAAGGTGTACACCACCTTGCCTGACTTCAATCTTTTTTTTAATTTGAGATAAATTTATATTTTATTAATTTAAATGTGGATATTAAGGCTTTTTTGTGATATCTGTTATAAAAATCTTTATTCTACATTGTGTTTGTGACCCTGTTTTAAATTGTGTGTATATATGTGTATATAAATGTCTCCCTTTTACATGAGCAAACTCATCAGCACAAGCCACACGAAAGATACCAGTCTTGCTTTTTAACATTGTAATTTTGTGTGTATTACCCTTTAAAACAATTTCTCCATAGTTTAAGACTAGGTATGCAAGAGGACTTAGAGGAAATGAGACGTGAAGAAGAAGAAATGAAGCGTCGAAAGGCCAAGAAGCTGAAGCGACGTTAGCTGCTGCTGAATGTGTGGATCTGGGACCCTGCTGCAAGGATTCCTGCCTTCAGACTGAGCAAGCCCTTACCCTTTAGATCGACACCCGGACACTCAGGAAGGAATGCATACTGTCCTGTCATCTGAGTGTACAGTGTTCTCAGACAGTCCAGGGTGGGATCTGTAATGCAGATGATACGATGCTTGCCGTGTGCTCTGATGACGTTAACGATTCACAGGTGCCGGCTTGATCATGATGAGCTATGCACGCTACTGTGGGGCCACTGACCAGTCAGCTGGTCTTTTATTGTTCCTTTGCTACTTTAAAAGGAGAAAAAGATTGATGTGTGAGTGGGGCGCTGCCCAGATCTCAGTCATACTTGTCTGTAGGAAGGGCCTCGCACTTCTGTGGATGCTGCCAGCAATAAAGTGACCTGTCCCAGTCTATGAATTGGAAACCCAGGAAAGAGTAGGCTTTATAATATTACATGAATGTCACCCTTGTGACTTTGACATACAAAATAGAATTATATTGTATTCAGCATTATTTGTAGATTGGATGCTAAGCATTCTTAATTTGTATGATTAGGTGATAAAATTTTTCTAAGTTAAAATATAAATTTTTCCAGAATAAGAAATAGTCTTTTCTAGTTTTCCTTTCAGGCTTCTTGTCACACTGACCTTAGTATGAAGTAGATGAGGCCCTTACTATTCTGTTGGTTGTTTTGTTTCTTTGTCTTCTTTTCTTTCTTCCTTTTATTAAAGAAAGATGGCTATTTGGATATTAGATTTGAAAGAGTAATGGTTTAAAAAATCAGCAAGTGACATGTGTTGTGCCCTCTGCTCTACTCCCCACTCAGAAAGCTATTCTGGGACCCTAAGGTGCCCCGTACCTCTTGATGTTAATAACATTGCATTTGTAGCTTAAATTTTTTAGAAATGTTAATGACCAAAAAAACCAGAAACTAAGTATTTAGTGTATCAAGAAGAGTACCGCCTTCTCCTTTGTCCGTATTGCACTTTGATTTCTAACTATGCACTGTGGTGAAAGTTTTTCCTGTTGTTGGTGATTAACTGAGCTGTGAAGCTTCTATCCTTCTCAAAAGTCAGGCCTACAGACTTTCTGTCACTTAAGCCTAGAGTCCATCCGGGCTGATCTAGGGTCTGGCTGGAAGGAAGCCATGTCTCAAGGATAGTCAGCAACAGAGAAAGAGATAGGATGCTAGAGACCCGAGGGTTGGAAGCAGAATTTGGTCTGTGGGGCAATTCCACAGTGAATCTGGCTTCTTTAGCTTTTAAGCCATGAGGGATGGGGTGCTGGAGAGGCTGGTTTACAAAGAGCTCTTGCTTTTCGACAGGTCCAGACTTTATGTCTTTGTCTATGATGTCTTCATTCTCTAAGCTTGAATATTATGAGTGATCATTTTTAGCCTTCCTTTGTGGGACCATTGACCCAGTCCTTAAAACTTACTCATTTTGAATTGAGTTTCAAACTCAATTCAAAAGTGCAAGGATTAAATTTTAGATGGTATATGACATCCTAACTCACCATGTAAATTTGGTTTTTTGG
>NC_022023.1:32081606-32099652 GCF_000317375.1 Microtus ochrogaster | reverse complement strand
ACAGGGTTTCTCTGTGGACCTTTGGAGCCTGTCTTGGCACTAGCTCTTGTAGACCAGGCTGGCCTCAAACTCACAAAGATCTGCCTGCCTCTGCTTCCCGAGTGCTGGGATTAAAGGCGTGCACCACCACCTCCTGGCTCCCTATCCCACTGTTAAAGGGAGTATGATATTCTACTTGATAAAGTAGGATCGGAACATTATTTTATTTGCCATCACTTGTGTGCTTTCCCCTCCATGATTTTTCTTGGATAACCTTTCAATATTCGTTCTCTGGAAGCTGTAACTGCAGTCAAGGTTTCTGGTGACTGAAAGCACTGTACTCAGTTACAGGGTGCAGCTGTTTGCACAGGAAGGAGCCATTATGCTGGATTAAAGTTTCAGAACTTGGTAAAGAGTCAGGTTGTGATGTCTGTCATGTCTGAATGCATTTCTGTTAACAGATATGCATCGACTTTTATGTTGAAAAAAAAAAAAACACAGGAAAGAAAGACTGTAAGTCCGAATTGTGTCTTCCATTTTGCTCTTCTGTATTTCCTAACCACCGAGAAAAGCTTCCAAAGCCGGGAGGAAACAGGAGCAGGCTATTCTTTTTTCAAGGTTTACAAATTAAGTGCTTGATTTTTAATGTATGCTCTCTACTGTCTTGGTTTTCAGATTTGATTCACTATTTGAAGATGTGCCTTTTATTGGGTGATGTTAATTCTCGAATGTTGTAATGTTACATGATCATGGGTGTGGCATTCTCTAACAAATTATGTGACAAGAAAGTAGTTTTCATAAAACTTGTGGCTCTGATTGCACAGTCCCACTTGCTAAAGCAAAGGGCACTTTGTTTTAAGGCTATTTGAGAACTGGTCTTTGTGCTTTCTCTGCAGTGGATGCAGTTGTGTCCACTTAGGGCAGGCTACCACATGTCATGGGCAGCCCTGTGAGTGCCAAGAGAAAGTTCAAAGACTTAACAGAAAACCTAAGGGAACACGGAATTTCATTTTTGTAATGGTAACCCCCAAGATTTTCTCCAAGAAATAAATTATTTTGTATTTTATAACTGAAAAGCAGCTAGTAGTACATTTCCGAGATATAGCAGAAGACCAAAACATTTTGGAAAGAGAATAAATATATGCAGAGAGACTGGTTGTTTTATTTTCAGTGTGCTGATTAGACTATTTATTTTGTGAGTGGATGTGATGAAGTACATATTCAGGTGTTTAGTGTATGATTAAGAGTGAAATATAGATTTCTTTGGAGTTATTAAATCCATAATGTCTTTTACATAATGGACAAATCAAATGTAAAAGAAGAAAACTTGGACATAGCTTAGCTTGTTTCTGGTGCTGTTGACCTGCAGAAGAATATACTTTTGCATATACAGGTGAATGTTTTGCAATTTATGTATACAAGAAATTGTAGGCATTAAAATATTTTATTGATATTTTTACTGGTTTTCATTCATTGATCAAAACTTGAAGCTACTCCTTATCACCTGGAACACTGCTAGCTCTGTAGATTTGTTAGGTTCAGAGATCGGGCTTGTCCCTTATATACTTGTGACTGTTCAAGCTACCGCTGATTTCTCTTCCACCACCACCTAGAGTGTCTAGAACAGAGTGCACTGTGTTCTCAGACATCAAGTTTAAAAAACTGGAAATGCGTGCCTTTAATCCCAGCACTTGGGAGGCAGAGGCAGGAGGATCACAGTGAGTTCCAGGACACGCAGGGCTACACAGAGAACACTGTTTCAAGAAAAAACAAAACAAGCATGACAAGTGAGAACTGGAGAGGTTGCTCAGTGGTTAGAGCAGTGAGCTCTAGTCTTGTGGCTCAGGGTTTTGAAGGTTTATTGAAAAGGAAGAGAAACAGCAGAGCTTGTTTGTGATTTTTCTCTTGTCAGAATTATCAGGTTCAAATCCCCTATAACAAACGAGCCTGAGGAGCTGGAGAAACGGCTCAGTGGTTGGAGTACTCAGGGTACAGCCATGAGATGGGAGTGACGTGTAGCACCCCACACCCGCTTGTAAGCCCAGCTCCAAGAGTGGCAGAGACAGGATTACTAGGACTTCCAGCCTTGCCGGGAAGGAACAGGCAGAGTGATAAAGGGTACCCGCTGCCTTCTGACCTCCCTCAGTACATGCGCTCACAGAGACATACGTGGACGGATGGATGGGCGCCCTTAGTGCCGCACAGGAGGCGAGTACCGAGACTGGGTGAGGTCGTGGAAGAGCAGGAAATATAATAGTGTCTAGTCCCAAATTCCTCAGTACTGCATCTGCATTTTGGATTCATTTTCCTTTCCATAGGAAAGATAATCTTACGGTGGATTGATGTGTAAAGTGCTTGTCACACAAATGAGTCTGCGGTCAGAGTTGCGGGTCCCCCATAAAAGGGAGGCATGGTGGCTTACATCTGTAACTCCAGCACTCGGCAGCACAGAGATGGGTGGATTCCCGTGGCTCCCTGGCCGGCCAGTCTAATCAAAGTGGCAAGTTCCAGGTTCAGTGGGAGACTGTCTCAAACAGCTGGAGGCTGTGAGAAGACACCAGGCGCTGACCTTCGGTCTCCACGCGGGTGAGCGCGCGCACACACACACAGAGTAACTCTTAACAAATGGTAGGAATAACAAGGTGTTTTCTGTGTGAACGACAGGAATGCTTTGCTGGGTACACCTGTTCTCTTGCACAGTTACCGAAATGTTCTTCCCCTCCCCACCACCACCTCCCTGATCTCATTTTTAGAGGGTAAGATACCGACGCTCAGACTCCTCATTTATTAACTGCTGATTTTGTGCTTAGGCTCCTAGCCCTGAATTTAAATTTACTGCATCCATGTTGAGAGCTGCACCTAGGTTTTGTTTATACATATGCTGTCTGGAGAAGTGGTTTGGGTTAAGAGCTCTTGGGGAGGACCTGAGCCCATTCCCTGCACCTGCACTGGCAGCTCACCATCACCTATAACTAACTCCAGGGGGAAACTGAGGCCTCTGTTGCATTCCAATGCAGACCTACACATACACCTACCTATAATTAAAAATAATTTTTAAAATCTTTTAAAAGGATCATTGGATAACTTCAGGTGAGGGAGACCATTGCCTTAGCACACAACACATAGGTGTTCCTGGAAGAAGCCTGCATCTACATCCCTACTGTGTCCAGGTCTGTGCTGGCAAGATACCTGAGCCTCTTAATTTCTCTTCGGTCACTTCAAGTGAGGCCAAGACCCAGCTTCAGCAGGTCTGGGTGAGGGTTGAATACCACCTTAGCATCTTCCCTTGTATTTAAATGAACCCCGTGGGATAATTTTTACTTTTGGACTCAAGATTTGGGATATAGTATTTGGGAAGTGGGTCTAAAAATCATTACTTATGATTACCCAAGAGGGGACAATTTAAACAAGGTGTCTCAGCCTTAGAGGCTTTGACAAATAGAACCTGACCATCACCCACTCACTCCCACCTACCAACTCACTCTCTGTCTCTATTAGGAGAATATTGTCTTTGTCCATCTTAAAACGCGTGGTAACTACACAGAACCTGACAAAATAATGTGCGATTACTTTATGTGAAACCTACAACAGGAACTGGGCAGTTGGGTGTTCTTCACAGCTGCATGACTTCACCAGGGTCATCTTTGTTTACTTCCAAGGGGGTCTGGGAGGGAAAGAAAAAGCATATGTCAGAAGACTAGCATTGCTAGGCTAAGCTGTAGGGCTGAGGCAGGTGCCTCATCCTGTTACCCAAGGCATTTTATGCTTGCCACCAAAAAGTGCTCGGCACTGCGGGAACTGGCAGAGGACAGAGATGTCTGCCACCAGAACCCCACCTGGGCTTGGTGGGCTGATGTAGGAAGTAATATTGAAGACTAAACATTTTTTTTTAAATGATGTTGCCCTTTTTTTAAAAGATTTTATTTATTAAGTATATAGTGGTCTGCCAGAAGAGGCACCAGATCCCACTATAGATGGCCATGAACCACCCAATGTGGTTGCTGGGAATTGAACTCAGGACCTCTGGAAGAGCAGCCAGTGCTCTTAACCTGTGAGCCATCTCTCCAGCCCCAAAGACATTTTTAAACATTTTGTCTGCATCGGCCAGAGATTAGCTTTGAACCCTAGTCTTCTAAAAAATAAAGTATGTGTACGAACACACCTGAGAAACTGAGGTGTATAGTTCACATGGTAGGTGCCCAGCGTGCAGGAGGCCCTGGCTCTCACCCGCAGCACTACGTAATCTCAGCAGTGTGGAGGTGGAGAACCAAGGCAATCTTGGCTCTATTGCTAGCTCCAAACCATCCTTGGCTGAGTGAGACATCTGCCCTTTAGAAGTACATTCTAGGAAGCTGGAAAGCTCCCCTTTCTAAGCAGAGTGGCTAACAGTAGAAGCAGGGACATTATAGGAACTTTTTCTCAAATACTAAAGAGAATGTTTCTAAAGTTGTTAGGACCGGATTTTCATGCTTTCCATGTTAATGCTAGGGACTCTGACAGTAAAGAAGTCAAATGTACACTTACCCCTCCTGGGGGATATTTATATCCCTTCCACATCGTTCCTGCAATGAGAACCATCCATAAAACAACGATCATTGTGGGCCTTCTTGGCTGCTGAGGGCGGGGAGCGGTTACTGGAAGGCCTGGTTCTATTCACAGGATCCTGGGACTCTGTCTGGCTTCATTCCAGACCAGATGGTGTCTGGCCCAGCATAGCAGTTCCTGACTGGTGAACTTTGTGGCCTAGACTAAACTAAAATGGCCATTTTGGGAGGTAAAGCTCAGGCACCAATTATGACATCAGTCCCTGTGTCACGGGGCCTCCAGGGTGAGAGCATCAATAGGTTGGCCAGGACAGAGGTACTTTGGGCTGAAAAAAACCTCAAAAGGGAGCTATTCTCACACCTCTGTTTAGAACCTTAATAGGCCATTACACAACATACGCATTGGCTTAAATGAATCAAAGGCAGAAAAAGACTTCTGTAACACATAAAAACCACCTGGACTTATTAGGGGAATTAATAAACTAGGTGACAACAGCTTTATTTATTTATAAGGCTATAATTAAGCCACCTAAAGAAGTCTCATATTTTGTAAGATGGCAATCCAACCCTCATCCAGCTAAACCTCTTAATACCTCCCTGGTAAAGGAACAGAAGGATGATATTGGCTGCTTACGGTGCTCTTTCCCAAGCACAAAATAATTCCGGTGGCTTAGAGTCACATTCTGTGGCAGCGGCTCGGCTTGGCTGAACAAGTGTCACTTCTCACACACCCAATGGGATAGCTTTGAGCCCGTGGGTTGAGGGAGAACAGAAGGCCAGCTCTCTCATTTCCTGCTCTTACTATACCTGGGGCCAGGGCCACCATCCCTTGCCTTCTGGAGTAGTTTCCCCACAAATCCTTCTGCTCTACCAAAGTCTATCAAATTAAGACTACCAAGAGAAGCCACGTGGTGGTGGCGCATGCCTGTAATCCCACACTCACTAGGCAGAGGCAGGTCTGGTCTACAAAGTCAGTTCCAGGACAACCAGGGAAGCTCTGTCTTGACAAACAAAAAGACTACCAAGAGTAAACTTTCTCCAGCAATGCTAACTGCTCTGAAATGGGTGAACTGGCAGAAGTCCAGGAGAGGGCCTGCAGAAAGGGGGTCTCCCTGGTTCAGTGGAAGGAGTGTGAGATGTTTGGAGGTCCGGCTTGCACCCCCACAATGAGCTGGTTGTGTGTTGTGTATACCCAAGGCCACCATCATCTATAAATGCTTGCTAATAGGTTCTCATTTCACTTCGTTAAATCTGTAGTTTACTGATTTTCAAGGTTTGCACTAGACACCTTACATGGATTCCCAAATGAGATATTCACAAAAATAGTAAAAGGCCGAAATAGTTCCCATTGTACCAGTAAATGAACTGATGTTCAGAGGATTTAAACCTCCCCAGTTCGCTCTTTTCCATCTTTCTCTAGGAAAGGCAGCTTCGCTTCTGCCTCTCTCTCCACTTCTCCGCTTCCCCCCTTCTCTATCTCTTTCTCCTCTCCTCTCCTCTTCTCTTCTCTCTCTCTCTCTCTCTCTCTCTCTCTCCCTCTCTCTTTCCCTGTTCCCCCTTCCCCCTTTCTCCTCCATAACCCCCCTGAATAAATATTCAACCAAAATAGAAAAAAAAAATTAAAAAAACCTCCCCAGTTCATGCAGTAAGTTGCAAAGTTGGGTCTTGATCTCAGGTTCCTGTTACCTCTAGCTTCCCAGCTCTCTAGAAGGGGCATTAGAAATACTCATCTGGAAATGGTCCAGGCAAGGGTTCCTGACAGCCATGTGACACAGCCAGTGGAAAGGATGAGCCTTTTTATTAACGGCCATACCAAGAGTGGGCTTATGCCTCCAAAATGTCTCAGTGCCCAAGCTCAGGTGTGCAGTGTTTTTTTTTTTGTTTTTTTTTTTTTTTGAGACAGGGTTTCTCTGCAGCTTTGGAGCCTGTCATGGAACTAGCTCTGTAGACCAGGCTGATCTCAAACTCACAGAGATCCACCTGTCTCTGCCTCCTGAGTGCTGGGATTAAAGGCGTGCTCCACCACCGCCCCGGCGTGTGCAGTGTTTTTAAAGATAAAAGCCACAATTACACCAGTGAAGGATTTGGAGTGACCTAGTAACATCTGTTCTCTTGCAAAACTCGGCATGCTTTCAAGATACCACATGGCATTAGCTTTGATTTACGCTTCCTTTCAGTAATTTTAGCTTTATGTTTTAGCGTGGACAAACATTAATGATTCTGGTTAATACGTCTGGAGCATGGTCAGGATGTTGCCGGATATGGCTGTCGTGAAGGGGCAGGAGGCTGAGAAGTGTCTAAGCGTGCACAAAACAAGGCGGTGACAGGATGGCACTGCCTCAGTCATTTCCATCCCAGCCGTGCGCGGTGGCCCACGACTGCAACCCCAGCACTCCGGAGGCAGAGGCAGGGGGATCTCTGTGCTCGAGTGTGAGGTCAACCTGGTTTACGTAGTGGGCTCCTAGGGGTCCATAGCGAGTCCTTGTCTCAAAAAAGGAGAGAAAAAAAAGGATCTATTTAGGAAGAGAAGGGAGATGAGGGAGGAAAACGAGAGCAGAGAGGAGGGTACTACGATCAAAGTCGCCTATACACATGGATATACAGACCCTTTTACTATAACACATGTGTATGTAGGAGAAAATATATAATTAACATAGGCTAATATAATATAGTGTTTGTGAAATAATGGACTAATATGTGGAATTTGCTCAGAAGGAACCCTGGGAGGCATGGTTATTTACAGGCAGCTGGTTCTCAGCCTGCTTTCCCCAGCAGTACTCCCCAGTCCTCCCCCCAATACACATCTAAAGCCATCCCCTCCACAGTTGGCCTGTGTCTGGGAAGGGTGTTGGAGCATTCTACAGACAGGGACCCAGCCCGACAGACCTGATCTCACAGCAGCAGCAGCAGCTCATCCTCCAAAGTTTGGCTTCTTCGCCGTGCCTTGGTCTCCCAAACAGGCAACCCCTCTTTCCACTTTAGAGTCGGAGGCTGAGTCAGAAAGAAAATTAGAGGTAGACACGGCCCCGCTCATTAACCCCATGGGAAGTCAGTGTTTCTGTGTGGTGAACGAAGGAGCCCGTTAGGGAATACCTCATCCCATTGTCCCTAATAGAAACTCCTCATCTGCTATGCTTGAAACTCTGAAGTTAGGCACTGTGACCAGCAGAACTGTAAAAAAAAAAACTGTTTAAAAAAAAAAAATGCCATAGCCGGGCGATGGTGGCGCACGCCTTTAATCCCAGCACTCGGGAGGCAGAGGCAGGCGGATCTCTGTGAGTTTGAGACCAGCCTGGTCTACAGAGCTAGTGCCAGGACAGGCTCCAAAGCCACAGAGAAACCCTGTCTCTAAAAACCAAAAAAAAAAAAAAAAAAAAAATTGGTAAAAAAAAAATGCCATAATGCCTGGATACGAATGACACTATCAAAGCAGGTGGAGGGGTATTAAACCCTCCAAAGAAGGATGCCCCAATGGGATGAGATGTTCCTGTCACATCCTGACTTCCAGTTAGTAAAAACCTCAACGACTTTCCCTGTTTGGTCAGAAATCCCAGACGGGAGCATAAAGCCGAGCCCGAAGTAGCTGGGATGCAAGGCTGGTGCTTACCATCACCTCTGGAAATGTCCCCATGTAGGATGCAAGCCCAACAAAAAGAATCCAGCCCAGTACGATCATCACCAAAAGAAAAATAATTTCTGAGCTACAATCACACGGTGAGAGACTGTTCGCCAAGATCTTGGCAAAGGCGCGAACTCATGAAACCTTCAGTTGATAGATGTGTCACACGCTAGTTCAGTTGATAGATGTGTCACACGCTAGTTCAGTTGATAGATGTGTCACACGCTAGTTCCATTCCTTGGGTCCAAAGGATCTGAGACTCTCTCAAGTTGGAGTCTGGGAAGGCATTGTGACATCATCCGTCGTGTGGCTTGGGTTTGACTGCTAGCGATACTTCCCCCAGACAGTACCTCAGCCTTGTGAGTTCTTCATGTACTTCCCTGCACAACACTGCCACAAGGTAGGCACCATCCCTATAACCCTATTTCACTAATGAGAAAAATCAAAGTTCAGAAAGCCCAGATGCCTTACACTAGAGGGTACCAAGGCACACACTAACGTGAGAACAGGTTTGAAAGGGCGTGTCACTACAACAGCTGACAATGAAAAAAACTTGGATCTAGGGAACGTGACACATCTATTTTGTTTTATTTTACTTTATTTTGAGACAGGGTCTCATGTATTCCAGGCTGGCCTCAAACTTGCTATGTAGCCAACACTGTCCTTGGACCCCTAACCCATTTCTTCCCTACTTCTATTTTGCGCTTACAGGACCTCTCTCCCTATCTTTAAGATGGGGTCCCTTTAAGAGGAGGGATGTTCCCTCAAATCACTTGGTACTTACATTCTCACCCATGGTCCATTCTCCACTGGTCCTCTTTTTTGGTTATCAAAAGCCAGAGGAATCCCTGGCCTTTTCTCAAAAAAAGCCTCCAGTTGACACAACCGTTCTCTTCCCAACTGTCCTGTGGTCGATTTCCTTTTATGATCAAACTTTCTAGATGAGTGGCCTACACCCAAATCCCTCCTTTATAGTCTACACCTTTCCCATGTGTCTCCTTCTGATCTAGCCCCTAGTGTAGAATGTAGATGCTCACTCAGACACCATCGAAGACCTCACTCTTGGCAAGCATAGCAACACATTTTGTTATGTCTGACTGCCAGGCACCCGTGTTCTTCTACGTACACGCAACTCCATATGTATAGAAGTTCTTCTTGTGTCGTTCTGCTAAAGATGACCGTACTTCACGCATGAATGAGAAACTTGCTCCTCCCCGCAAACGATACACCCAAGTCATTATGAAAGACCCTCATAGAGGACCTTTC
This sequence comes from Microtus ochrogaster, assembly GCF_000317375.1. NCBI lineage: Eukaryota > Metazoa > Chordata > Mammalia > Rodentia > Cricetidae > Microtus > Microtus ochrogaster. The sequence goes on along the minus strand of NC_022023.1, from coordinate 32,090,244 downwards.
CTCTCCGATGAAGACCCCAGAACCAGGACACTCCGAGACTAAACCACAGGATGCAATTAGCAAGAGGTTTATTGAGTAAACACAGGTAACTGCAGGCGGCAAAGTCTTTCGGAGGACTTGCGCGCCTGCAGACTGGGGAGAGGTCTTTTTATAGGAAAGAGGGCAGCAGAAGCAGATTACAGAAGCAGATGCGTAGTTAGTGGTCGGTTGGAATGGGGCAAGGGGCATAAGTGGTTTTTCCTTTCCCAGCATAGATGTATGGGAACAGATATCCTGTTCTTCTCTTGGTTTTTCCTTTCCCAGCACAGATGTATGGCAACAGATTTCCTGTTGTATAGATGTCCTGTCCTATTCTATAGATAGCCTGATTTACAGATGTCCTATTTTATAGGTAATCCTGCTTTGCAGCCAAGGGCCCTGCCTTACTCTGCACTTACATCTGTTTGTCAAAAGCCTTGTGAAATGATGTTACAGCAGCTAAGCTGGGATCTTTCATAGGGGAAATTGTTTCTTTTGTGAACTGCTGATATTCTAAGTTTGGCACATGTGCTGACTATAGGCATCCTGTTTCCCTAAGCAAACGGGATGTTCTCATGAGAGCCGGCTAGCTGCAGGTCTTGAGAGGGTCCTGAGGGTCTCAAGCGAACAGGATGTTCTCATGAGAGCCAGCTAGCTGCAGGCCCTGAAAATCTTTTAACAAACCGGGCGTTCTCACGGGAGCATGTTAGCTGGGGTTTTGAGGGGGGGTCTGTAGGGTCTTTCAATTAAAATGAGTCTTGTAAACCACATATGGTGCTATGCAGTCCCAGCACTAGGGAGGTTAAGGCAGGACAATTGCTGAGTTTAAACCAGCATGGTTACTTTGCAAATTCCCTTCCAGTCAGAGCTCCCTAGCAAGACCATCTCAAAATAAACAACAATACCTACACTTTTTTCTTTTTAAACACAAGTTCTGTGTATCTCTGGCTGCCCTGAAACTCACAGAGATACATCTGCCTCTGCCTTCTGAGTTCTGGGATTAAAGGCAGGCATCACCATGTCTAGCTTTCTTCTTTTTGTTTTTCTTTTGTTTTGATTTTTGAGACAGGGTTTCTCTGCGTGCCCTGGCTGTCCTGGAACTTAGAGATCTGCCTCTGCCTCCTGAGTGCTGGGATTAAAGGCATATACCACCTCCACCTGGCTGTTTTCTTTCATTTTTCTTAATGTGAAGTCTTACTGAAGTATAATCTACATATGATAAAACTTATTCTTTCTTTTTAGTGTAGAGGAGAAACCTGCTACTGAGTGAATGACTGGAAGCATCACTATAGGCCCTGGCCTGGGAGTTGCGTTGGTCCAGACTCCAGCTCCCCAGCCTGGCAAGCGCTGACCCCTCACAGGGGAGGGTCAGGACCACTTCCACAAGCTATTTAGGCTCACGGGAAGAGGGGAGGAATACATGGTCTCCGGGATTTGTGTGAGCTCCTCTCCCTGCCATGCTGTCTCGGTCCACCTTTGAGTGCCGCACTTATTAAACATGGGCATTTTAATTTGGTCTAATCTGGTTTAATTGGCGTTATTTGCGTAGGCAGAGTGGCTTTTTTTTTTTTTTTTTTTTTTTTTTTTTCGAGACAGGGTTTCTCTGTGGTTTTGGAGCCTGTCCTGGAACTAGCTCTTGAAGCTGGTCTCGAACTCACAGAGATCCGCCTGCCTCTGCCTCCCAAGTGCTGGGATTAAAGGCGTGCGCCACCACCGCCCGACCCAGAGTGGCTTTTCTTAAGATTAAAGCAAACACTGAGTTTTGAAAAATACATCAACAGTCTTGTACCTACCATTATCAAAAAGGAAATGTTTCTGAGCACCTCTAAGAACTGTGCACCCAGTCACGGGGTTCTCGAGACCACGTGTGCATTCTTGTATTTTCTAACTTTTATATTCTATTTAATGTGCATGGCTTTTTGTCTACATGTCTGTCTGTACACCACTTGAGTGCCTGGGGTCTACAAAGGCTGGCAGAAAACTCTGGGGCCCCGTAACTGCATTTACAGACAGTTGTGACCACCATGTTGGTGCTAGAAATTGAACTTTTTTGTTTGATTGGTTTTTATTTTTGTATGTATGTATGTAAGTATGTATGTATTTCTTTATTTTGATATAGGGTTTCTCTGTACAGCCTTGGGCTGTCCAGTAACTCACTCTATAGACCAGGCTGGCCTCAAACTCATAGAGATGCACCTGCCTCTGCTCCTCAAGTGCTGGGATTATCTGCGTGTGCCAACACCTTTATTATATCTTTTATCTTCTCCAGATAATTTTTATGCTTTATTTTTCTTTATGTTGTGTGTGTGTGTGTGTGTGTGTGTGTGTGTGTGTGTGTTGCGAATATTTCAGCCTGGGAGTGTGGGTTTACACGGATCTGAGAAATGAAAACTCAGACACGCATCGAGAATGAATTTAGCCTTTGTAACTGCAGGGGGTTCAGTCTCAGTGAACTGAAGCACCTTCCCTTCTCCTCAGCATCATTTTTTTCTATATTTACACTTAGCTAGTCGATTCTCATATTTCAAAATAAACTAATAGAAGCTTCCAACAATACAAGGCCAGGTGCAAATACCTGATTCATGAGGTACCAAGGTTTTCCAGTTCCCTCTAAACCAAGTTTTGCATAGGCTTTGTGTCCATGGGAAACTCTCAGTCAAGATTCACAGGGGCAACAAGAGGTATTTATAACACAAAGGCAGGCCTAGGGGCTGTGTCAGGTGTAACCCAGCGGGGTTTCGTGGCTAGTGCAGGTTGCTTGCTATCCCTCTGGCGCCAGACCAGCGGGACATTATACCACACGTGTGGGTGTTTTTCCTGTTTGCATGTCTGTGCACCTTTGCAGGCAGTGCCTGTGGAGGCCAGGTAAGGACATGTGATCCGAGGAACTTGAGTGACAGATGGTTGTGAGCGCTGGAAATCCACCTTCTTGTTTTTGAGGTGGTCCTCCCACTGAGTTCCCAGGGCTCTGAGGACTCATCTGTTTCCACCTCCCTGGTACTGGCATTATAAGATCAAGTCGGCAAGCCTGGCTGTTTAAAGTGGGTTCGAGGGAATAAAGCCGGGTTCTTAGTGCTTGTGCAGCAAGCACTTAGCTGACTGGACTCTCCGCAGCCTCCACTCGAGTGCTTTTATTTCTGTCAGACAGGCCCCTTTGCCCCCCAAAACCCGGTCTCACTGTGTATCTGTGGCTGAACTGGAACTAACAGAGATCCGCCTGCCTCTGCCTCCTGAATGTAGGGATTAAAGGCGTGCACCACTATGTCCACCTTGTAAAATAGACTTAAAAGCATGTCAGATTTCTGGGGCTGGAGAGACAACTCAGCAAGTTATAGAGCACTGGCTGCTCTTCCAGAAAGAAGACCTGGTTGATTCCTAACATTCACTGTAACTCCAGTTCCAGGCGCTCTGACGCCCTCTGCCTTCCCAGGGCACTTGTACACACACACACAAACACACACACACATAAAAGTGAAGACATCCTTTTTGTTCCCAGGGCACTTGTACACACACACACACACACACACAAACACACACACACATAAAAGTGAAGACATCCTTTTTGTTTTCTTTGTATTGGTATGGGTGTTTTGCCTGCATGCATGTCTACACACCATGTTCATTCATTCCTGGTGCCCACGGAGGCCAGAAGACAGCATTGGATCCCCATGGAGCTGGAGTTAACAGACTGCTGTGAGCCTCCGTGTGGGTGCTGGGAAGTGAATCCAGGTCCTTTGGAAGAACAGCCAGTGTTTCTTAACCACTTAGCCATCTCTTCAACCCAAATAAATAAATCTTAAAAAAAAGAAAAGCTCAGATACATCCCTCTTTTCTTCATAACCTTCTTCTAGTGGCTTTTCTTTCTTAACTAATGGACTGAGAAAGAAGACAGCAATCCCTGACATATGACATATATGCATCTTGACACAAACACACACACACAGAGAGCTGCTTATTATATAGCTAAACTCAGTATTGACAGAATTTGCCCTGTGGCTCTGAGCTAGATCAGTTCATTTTTCTGTTGGACAGAGACCTCCCATAGAATACTAACACTGCAGAGATGAAAGCAATGAAATACCAAACAGCATCCTCTCTGCTAAACCACACTACCTCTGCTGCTTTGCCAGTCACAGCCTTCTCGTCACCCAAGTGTGCCATCTTACAAGATCTTCACTGGTAAATTAGTCACGGAAACGACTCTTTTCCCGATACCACACATCCAGAATGAGCCTTTTTCCCTTACAGCTTCCACCAAGTGTCCAAATCCCATAACAGAATTGAACGCTTCAAATACCATCTCCCTGAGCTGTACCAATGTCCCTCACAAACCTGCTCCCTCGCTGTAAGGAGCAATAAACCTAGTTTCTTAAATACTGCTATGTTCCAGCTTCTGGTTGCTAAGTCTCCTCAAGCCAGAGTCCTGAAAATTATCTTTAGAAAGTCCCATAGCACAGTGACCGACTTGACCACCAAGGTTGGCTGAAAACAGGCTGCCTGGCAGCTGGGAGCAGAGATCAGCAACAGAGCTAGGCACCTGATTTCTGTCCCCAGCATCCAAAACAAACCGCTTTCTCAGACTGTCCCTAGAGTTTCTGGTCAACTAAGTCTATATCGCTCATGTTCAATAAGCTGATTTTAGTCATTTCTCAATGCATAAATATTTCAAGACATCATACAGTAAGGATATACACTTTTGTGTCAACAAATGAGTTCTCCCAAGTTCCCCTATTTGTTTTTAAAATAAATATTTGTTTTTATTTTATGTGTATGAGTGTTTCAGCTGCTTGTATATGCACCATGAGAATGCCTAAGGAGGCCAGAAGAGGACATCAGACCCCTGGAGCTGAAGATAGAGGTAGTTGTGAGCTGCCTTGTGGGGGCTGAGAATAGAATCTTACTCCCTGTAAGAGCAGCAAGCTGCAGCAAACAGCTACACCATCTCTCCACTCCACCTGCACTGTTTAAATTATGTGTGTGTGTGTGTGTGTGTGTGTGTGTGTGTGTGTTGTATGATGTTTTACTCTTTTGGCTTTTGTTTTGTTTTTTGTTTTTCAAGACAGGGTTTCTCTGTAGCTTTGGAGCCTGACCTGGAACTAGCTCTTTTTTTTGTTTGTTTGTTTTTTGTTTATTCGAGACAGGGTTTCTCTGTGGTTTTGGAGCCTGTCCTGGAACTAGCTCTTGTAGACCAGGCCCTGGTCTTGAACTCACAAAGATCCGCCTGCCTCTGCCCCCAGAGTGCTGGGATTAAAGGCGTGCGCCACCACCGCCCGACTGGAACTAGCTCTTGTAGACTAGCCTGGCTTCGAACTCACAGAGATCCACCTGCCTCTGCCTCCTGAGTGCTGGGATTAAAGGCATGTGACACCACCACCCGGCTTTCTTTTGGCTTTTTTGAAGGATCTGCTACCCAGCTCCCAAATAAATGACACACACAGAGGTTTATTCTTTGTTACGAATGCGTGGCCTTAGCCTGGCTTGTTTCTTGCCAGCTTTTCTTAACGTTCTTAAATTATTCTGACTACCTTTTGTCTCTGGGCTTTTATCTTTATCTATTTCTGTATACCTTTCTTTCCTTCTTACTCTGTGACTGGCTGGGTGGCTGACCTGATATCCTCCCCTCCTTCTTCTCTGCTCCTCCTTCTCTCTCCTTCCCAGATTTTGCCTTGAATTTATACTTTCTGCCTGCCAGCCCTGCCTACCCTTACTCCCGCCTCACTTTCGTCAGTCCATCTCTTTATTAGAACCATCAGGTGTTCTAAACAGGCACAGTAACACAACTTCACAGAGTTAAACAAATGCAGCGTAAACAAAAGTCACACACCTGAGAATAATATTCCCCAACATATGTGTGTCTGCGTTCTTGAGCGCTGGTGCCCTGGGAGGCCACAGGCCTGGAGCCAGAGTTAAAACTGACATAACTGCCCAGCCATCTCTCCAGCCTCAGGAATTTGCATTTCCAGCAAGTTACTGTGAGTGCACTATATCAGAAACAAAGATGGATTTTGCTAGCTATGAAGCCGGAGGAACCTCAGCCTGAGGACTCTCCCTCGGGTACAGCAGGAATCCTGACCCCTGCTGCACAAAGACTTTCAGGAAAAGTTAGAATGAAAACGGCAGTTTATTAGGCAAAAATACAAAACACAACATGTTATGTGGTTTAAGGTAGGTGGTCTATAAGACTAATTCTTAAATATGGTGGTATGCTTATTTCCTCACGGGATTCTTCTACGGTAAGTGCTATTATAAGGAGATTTATGAGGTGTAATGTGTAGGCATGGATCAAAAGAATGAAAGCCATTTTGCAATGCATAGGCTTCACAAGGTTGATGTGTTCTGACTGATTGTAAGCATAGCTTACTAGCCATTTTAATAATCCTGTGATGCTTTCAGGAAAGAGAGTTTCATTTTTGGTCAGTCATGTCAAAATTATTACTTTTTAAAATTTATTTTTAACTTTTTAAAATTTATTTTTACTTTACGTGTATGAGGGTTTTACCTGCAGGTGCCAGTGGGGGCCAGAAGAAGGCAACTGGAGCAGTAGACAGTTGGCATGTGGGTGCTGAGATCGAATAATTCATGTCCTCTGGAGGTGCACCAAGGGCTCTTGTCGAAATTCTTTTTTTTTTTTTTGATTTTTCCGTAGCTTTTGCTTCCTGTCCTGGAACTTGCTCTTGTAGACCAGGCTGGCCTCGAACTCACAGAGATCCGCCTGCCTCTGCCTCCCGAGTGCTGGGATTAACACCCCCGGGCAAAATTCTTTTTTTTTTTTTTTTTTTTTTTTAAGAAATTCTTGACTCTTCGTAGAAATTAACCAAATCCAAATAAATGAGGGGACTTTTTCCCTTACCCACGTCGTCTTGGCCTTTCTGTCATTTTTATCATCGGCCCCACTAGCTCAGTTATCTGACGAGACTCCACTAGATTTCTCATCTACCCCTAACTACTCCAAAACTTTGATTTTGAACATCCAAATCCAGCTACAGTTTTTGGTTTTGATTGTCCGTCCCCTCCGCGCCCCACCGCCCGCATTCTGGGCTGAAATCAAGTCTTCCCGGAATTTGCTTGCACCTGTTTGCTCATGGGTTCTTCCTAGCTAAGTTTCCCTCAGGAAGCCAAGGTGTTTTTCCGCCTGGCTGGGCGCTGCGGTCCCCGGAGCTCCGGGTTGTTTTCCATCTCCGGCTTTTGGTTTGGGCTCAGAACCCGCCAAGTCGCCCGGCTGGCAGGAGAGCTCGGGGTTCCGGTCAACGCCCAGCTCCGAGCACCGCCCAGGCGTGCGTCCTGCGGGAATCGGCCAACTGGAAGGGGCGGGGACCGTCCTCCGCGGACTTTTGGGCCTCGGCGGCTTCCGTCCGCTGCAGGTTCGGAAGTAGCCGAGGACCGCGACTCTGCCGGCCATGGAGTTCGACTGTGAGGCCGTGAGGCGGCTGCTGGGCAAGGTGCGGGCGGGCGGGCGGCGGGCCGGGCGGGTCCGGCGTCCTCGTCACGTCACGCTGCCCTGGCTCACACCCTCCCTCGACGCCCTCCAACCCCCACCCATATCCTTTTTTCCCTACAAAATCGTTGTGTTGCTTTGACACATCGACTCATGCTGTTGCCCAGGCTGGCTGGGAAGTTGCAGCAGTCCCCCTGCCTCAGCCTTCGGGTGTGGGGTCAGAGGCTGCGGGCCCCTCGTCTCCCTTGAATGAGTCACTCCCGGCAGGTGACTGCTTGGGAAAGTCCAGATTATCACACTGTGGAAGCGATCGATTCTGCGCAGTGCTTCCTTCTGGACAGTCACTGACTGTGCTCTTGTTTCTGTGTTGCGCTCACCTAGGCTGTGGCCACAGCGTAGGCGCCCACCAGGAGAGATCACCGCAGACAGCTTGACTGTAGAAAGGTGGAGGGCTCCCCCACCGTCAGGTCTCACCTGCATCCCAGAGGCCGGATGCTCAGCATTCCTGATTCCTGCCCATGGGCAGCCAGAGCCCTCTCGCTCAGAAGTTAGTTGGTCCTGAAGGTTCAGATTTCCGTTGAAACCAGATTTCTGGTTTTCTTGGATGTGGGGTGTCTCTCTTTGTTGGGACACACTTTACATCTGTTAGAGTTTTCAAGCCGGGCGGTGGTGGCGCACACCTTTAATTTCTGGAGACATGGGCAGGCAGATCTCTGTGAGTTCGAGGCCAGCCTGGTCTACAGGTCAGGCTCCAAAGCTACAGAAAAACTCTGTCTCAGAAAAAAACAAAACAAAAACCAAAAAACTTTGGTTCCCTAGTTACAATACTCTATTCCCTGATAAATCACCTTAAAACATAAATTTAAGGCTAATGTTATTAATTTTTACATGTTGCCAATGTAGCCAATGAGTTTGTGTGTGTTTGTGTGTGTGTGTGTGTGTGTGCGTGTGTGTGTTAGTGGGGATTGAACCTAAAGCCTTGTGCATACTAGGAAGGCACTCTATCACTATATTCTTAGCTACAACATTCCTTTTTTTACTTTTTATTTATTTTTTGTTTTGTTTTTTTGGGACAGGGTTTCTCTGTAGCTTTGGAGCCTGTCCTGAAACTAACCAGGCTGGCTTCGAACTCACAGAGTTCCTTTTTTTTTTTTCCTTTTAAGTTTTCTTTTTTTTTTTTTTTTT
>NC_022023.1:32077301-32081506 GCF_000317375.1 Microtus ochrogaster | reverse complement strand
AGACCAGGCTGGCCTCGAACTCACAGAGATCCGCCTGCCTCTGCCTCCCGAGTGCTGGGATTAAAGGCGTGTGCCACCACCGCCCGGCTAAATTTTCTTTATTATGTAGAGATACACCAGAAGAGGACACCAGATCTCAGTACAGATGGTTGTGAGCCACCATGTGGATGCTGGGAATTGAACTCAGGACCTCTGGAAGAGAAGCCCATGCTCTTCTTAACCTCTGAGCCATCTCTCCAGCTCCTCATTCCTTATTTAAAAAGGTTTATCTTTATTTTTACTTATGTGTATGTGTGTGCTTGTATATATACTACTTGCTGTGTGTGGGTGCTTGTAGGAGGCCAAAGAGGGTATCAGAACCCCTGAACATGAAGTATAGGAGGTTTGGGCTATTTAATGTGGGTGCTGGGAACTGAAGCCCAGGCCTTATGGAAGAAGTATTGGCAAATACTCTTAATCATCTCGCCAGCCTGTATACCTGTTTGTTTTGGGTTTTGACAGGGTTTCATCATGTAACCCAGGCTATCCTGGAACTCTTTATGTAAACTAAGCTGGCTCAAACTCACCATGATCTTCGTGCTCTGCCTCCCAAGTGCTGGGATCCAAGGCATATTCCAATGCACCTGACTTGAGCATCTCTGTTTTCGAGTGTAGCTGTATCTTCCCTATAGCAGTGCAGACAGGTATAGGGGAGTTTTGATTGCCCTGTATCCTCTCCAGCACCTGCTATTGTCTCATTATGACTATGGCTTATATCTTGATGATGTGGTGATCCCACCAACCTTTTTTGTTCACTTTCAAGATTATTTTAACTGTTCTAAGATAGCTGTTCCATGTTAGTTGAAGCTTGGAGTTGAGATGTGTGTGTGTGTGTGTGTGTGTGTGTTTCAGACAGAAACTAGGCCTCCTAGAGATGATAAGCAAATGCTTTATCATTCAGCTACATCTCCAGCCCAATTTTCAGACTTTTATTTAAAAACTCAGTTGGCTGGGCAGTGGTGGTGCATGTCTTTAATCCCAGCACTCGGGGAGGCAGAGGCAGGAGGATCTCTGTGAGTTTGGAGCCATCCTGGTCTACAAAGTTAGTTCCAGGATAACCAGAGCTGTTAGATGTAGAAACCCTGTCTCAAAACAAAACACACACACACACACACACACACACACCAAAACAAGCAGACAAAAAGCTCAGCTGAAGTTTCACTCAGGGATTTTGCTGAATCTTTTGGGAAATATTACTATCTTGATGTTTTAGATCCACAAACACAGGGTATTTTCCCATTTAAAACAACTTTCCATTTTATTTCTTCCCAGTGTTATGTTTTCAACATCACTTTTGTACCTTTCTGAAGCTTTTCCCATGTATCTTTATTCTATTTCCAGGATGTTGATAGATTTCCTTCCTTTCATTTAATCCTCATTGCAAGTCTAGGGAGTGGGTATTATTTCTCTTTGCAGGGAAGAAAATGAGTTGAAAGAAGTTACATGATGTTGTCTGCAGGGCCACAAAGAAAGGCAGTGAGGGCAGTTCATCTACTTGTAGCAAACTCTTGCTGGTATTTCGTTTCCTCTTGAAACCCAGCATACAGGACTAGAGGTGGGAGGGAAAGTCAAGATGTCTCTGGTGACGGAGGCATTCCGAAGAGAGTTGGGGACGGACAGCTTGGTTAGACCCTGCCATAAGCGTGGCAGCCTTGACTTTGGTCCTGAATGGCGGCAGGAAGGAACCAACTCCTGCGAGTTGTCCTCTGCCCTCCATATGTCCACCCACACATATAGAACTACATTAAATCAATACATTAAAATGCAATTACACTTTTTTTTTTGTTAAAGTAGATGTTCAGTAGTGATGAGCGGTGTATCCCATAGGCTTCCGGGGTATTTGGAGACATATAGACTTAACTAATCAAGGCATAGGTCTTGGGTTAAGCTTGGGGTTTACTACTTTACTTGGTGTCTGACTTAGCAAATTTCGTGGATTCTCTAGATTTTATTTTATAAAATAGAGCAGTTGTAAATTCTGCTTACTCCTTAGCACCATGGTTTCCAAAGAGCAGATTGGAAAGACTTGGTGGTGGACACCTACATTCATAACCTTTGGGTGGCTGAGACAGGGAGATGGCCAGCTTGAGGCCAGCCTGAACTCTAAAGAGAGAGCCTGTCTCAGATTAATAATGAGCCAAATACTTGCGACCCTCACAGTGGTAAAGTCCTGCCCTGGGCTTGGCATCCAGCAGGCGTTAGTCTTGTTCACACTTAAATTTTCATTCCTTACTTGCTCCTCTCATTTCAGTACAAGTTCAGGGATCTGACGGTAGAAGAGCTGAAGAATGTGAACATGTTTTTCCCGCACTTCAGATATTCCATGGACACCTATGGTACGGGTAGCATCCTCTAGTCCTTGCTGCATTATTTGGATTACTGATTATTTGGTCTGAAGAGCTTCCAAATTATGTTTCTTTTCTTTTTTAATCTCAAAACTTGCCATGTAGCCAGGGATAGCCTTGAACTTCTGATCCCCAGCCTCCATCTCCTGAGTGTTGGGATCACGGGCAGGCACCTTCGCTCTGTTTTCTTTGGTGATGGAGGTTGAAGCCAGGTCTTCATGATTACTACCCAAATATTCTACCAGATGAGCTATACTCCAGCACTTGAAGCAGGATCAGTATGTACCCCTGGCTAAGCTGACTTTGAGCCCATGGCAGTTCCATCTCTGCCTCTCAAGTGCTGGGGTTACAAGTGTAGGACACCACGCCTGGCAAGGAACATGCCTCTAAAGAGGGGAAGGTGGCCTTTGAACTTGGATTTCAGTGTCCAAGTTTTATGTTTTTACGCCTCTTTCTTACTTCTTTATTTATTTTTGCATAACTTATATGTGCAGTCACACATATTGATTGCTGTTCTCTCTTCTCACTGACATTTTGAAACTTTTTCTTCTAGTTTTCAAAGATACTTCCCAAAAAGACCTGCTGAACTTCACTGGTACTATTCCTGTGATGTATCAGGGTAAGTCCAGAAGCTGAGAGAATGTGGGACTTCTCAGCTCAATTCCTTAGTACACACCACTGTTTTGACATACTCCTGAGGTTTGTCTGGTCAGGACCTTAGCAGATCTGGCAGGATCCTATATGTGTCAAAGAAGGCCTAGATCAATGTTAATTCTGTTTAAGATATACTTGTTGAATACTGTCCACTAGGCTGGTGGGGTCTGAAGACAGAAGGGAGCATGACAGGTGTTACATGCACTTGGGAGAGAGGGCCTCGCTGTCAGTGGTGGAGTGCCAGAGGCCTGTGCTTTCCCATTGGCATCCGTGCTTGTCCCGCTCTGTCCTTCTCTCTTCTGTAGATAAAACTGAATCTCAGCCTGGTCACGGCTGTTGTCCTGCATTACTGGGCATTTTAGAGTTCAGTGACGCCTGAGATAGTAAGGATTTGCTCAAAAAGAAAGAAAAAGAAGTCATTAACAGTTTCTGTACTTAACTGTTCCCTACCTGCTGTTCTGTTCAACAATGTAACCTTCGGTATAGTAGAAGATCAGCTCTGTGACGCCATTAGAAAGACAGCAGCACAGTTCTGTTCAGAGCGGTTCCCTGAAGCAGGGCCCACAGTCCCACCATTCAGCATTTGTTGTCGCTGTGTGGGAAGCAGTACACTTGTAATCCTGGACCTAGGATGTGAGACAGTAGAGCCAAAAACCCCATTTCCAACAAAACAAAATGTCATTCATTCACAGTGCAGATCAGCCCCAAGAGAGCACCACTGGAATGACTGATACACAGTAACTGATACTTGAAATTATCAGCAAGTGTTTCTCCTGGTGTGGTTTACTTGATTACTGACTGGAAGGGATGGGAAATAAATGAACCTGATAGAAAGAGAAGGGAGCTTTGGGAGACCAATCAAATAGGAGAAAAAAAAAATCTCTTAAGAAAGGCTTCAACATTGGACAGTGAGATTTTGGAAGACTTCTTTAAATACCAGGCATTTCCCCATGTTAATTCCTAGACCATCGTAAGCCTCCCTATTTCCTGTCTCCCCAGCCAGCTAGTGACTTTCCATAAATGTGCAGAGGCTTTTTTCTGCCTGCGATTGAAGATGAAAGCCTTGGCCATAGGCTCTGCCGAGGCTGCAGAGTGGGAGGTAGGACAGGCAGCGCTCATCTGCCGAGGCTGCAGAGTGGGAGGTAGGGCAGGCAGCGCTCATCTGCC
>NC_022023.1:32054621-32077201 GCF_000317375.1 Microtus ochrogaster | reverse complement strand
CAGGCAGCGCTCATCTGCCGAGGCTGCAGAGTGGGAGGTAGGGCAGGCAGCGCTCATCTGCCCTGGTTTCCTTCTCTCTTGCCTGCCGGGATCTCAGCCTGTTTGCTGCCTGTCAGAATGTCACTCGTCCCCGGGAGTCGTTTCCTTCGCTCTCTACTCTGCTTGGTTAGACATTAAGAAGAAAGGGAATGAGGGAAAGAGATGGGAAAGGAAACTGATTCAAGTAATTTGTTTTGAGGCAAGAGAATAATTCTTAGTACTCTGCTGATTTTAATTTTATTATTTATAAAAGATTTATTTATTTATTATGTATACAGTGTTCTCTCTGTCTGCCTGCACACCAGAAGAGGGCACCAGATCTCATCACAGATGGTTGTGAGCCACCACGTGATTGCTGGGAATTGAACTCAGGACCTCTGGAAGAGCAGCCAAAGAGCAACCAGTGCTCTTAACATCTGAGCCATCTCTCCAGCCCCTCAATTGTATCATTTTAATAGTCACTGTTTCGGGGTATTGTGGTTCCCCCTCACAGAGCTGGGTTTCAGACTCCACACACCTCACATGCCAGCCTTTACTACTGTGCTGCATTCCGCACCCCAGCCTCAAGAAGGGTTAGCTTAATACTGCCAGCCCCATGCAGTGCTGATGCTCTGCGTGTGGTCACTGATCTCTGTGCCGTTTTCATCAGAGCAGTAAGACTGTTTGCAGCTCTTCCCCCACTCCAATACTGGAGCTCAAGCACTGGGCTTTACACACGTCACGAGTGGTTATTGCAGCTGCCACTTGGAAAGCTCTGCTCCAGGTTTGTCACCTTTGACCATAACTGCCTTCTGGAGTATGGTGGTGTGTCTCTGTACTTGGCACTCACTTGGTGGTCTGTGGTCACATGGTTTGTAATCATAGGATTCTCTCTGGGCCAACAGATAGGGGTATGCCCATACCCACCTTGTAAATACTTAGGTAAAAATAAAGGGATGGTTCTGAGAAAAACCAATATAAAACTGGTAGATTGCCAGGTTTTAACATGTCTGTAGTGTGTTCATTGCAGTCCTGGATGCACATTAGCATGGCAAGGGAAGATTTTAAGAAATGTTGTCTAGGCCGGGTGATGATGGCACACGCCTTTAATCCCGGCGTTGTCTATATCCTGTTGGGTTGCATCAGAATGGTGGGGGAGATGGGCAAAGTGCTTTACGTGTTTATAAAATACATAGTCATGCTGAGTGTTGTGCTTAGAGGGGAGGAAACAAGATGAGAAAAGTAGCTTTTACCTGAAAGAAGGTTTCCATAGTATGAAACAGTACCGTGAAGTGGTTTAAAAGAACAGCTCACAGTGTTTGTCATGCCGTGCACTGTAACAGGCATCTTACATACATGGACTTCATCCCAACAGCGCCGTGAAATAAGAACAAGTATTACTGTCATTTTACAGCGCTGTGAAATAAGAACAAGTATTACTGTCATTTTACAGAGGAAAGGATGGAGGCAGAAAGAAGCTAAGTATCTTAGGTGAAGTCACACGGCTAGTATGTTGAAACAGGAATCCTGGTCCCGAGCAGAATGCTCTCAATGCAGTGTAAGGCATAGACTGTGAAGCAGGAATGATTGTTAAGGACAGAATAATTAAATTTTAGATGTCTGGTCAAAAGTTTAGTTTTCAAGTTTTCACTTAACATTGGATTTAGCTTTGGGCTTCATGGCAACCAAGGCAGGCACTGATTCTTGGAAGGTATGACCACATGGTTAAAATCGGAAGAGCATGCAGTCATGTCTCTCTCTTCCTCCAAAGTGGTTTATTTTGTGGTAAAGGGTTAAACAGAGCCTCACATGAGCTGAGGAACTCCCAGAGTTGTGGTAAGAGCACCTGGCTGACAGGAAAGTCGAGTAATGAGAAGCCTGCAGGCAGCCAGGAGTGGACTGATAAGATCAGGCCATGAGAACAACATCCACTGGCAGTACTTGGCCCCAAGACTACAAAGAACAAGTCGACCAATAAAAATGTCTACCCTCAAAGTTCCTTTGTCAAGCCCCTGTGTCTGGGCACAGTCCCTATTCCCACAGAGAGATGGCTGTCCCTCCTTTATTGTTCTAGATAAAGGAAAATTGCCTCTGTTTAGGTTGGTCTCTTATTTTTCATGTGGCCTTGATCAGTCCTGATCTAACATAATTGCTGTGCTGGCATTTGAACCCAGGGCCTCACACACCAGGCAGATGATCTGCTGAGTCAGCCCATTGACTCATCTTTGACCTGTTATCATAAGCCTGTGTCTTTTCCTGAAAAGAATTTGGAGCGCTTCTAAAGAATAGTGTTTGTAAAAAGACTCATGTACCATTGGGTGCAGATGTGGTGTTGTTCAGAACCCTATTCCCCTTTCACTTTTGGAGTGTAGGTGTATGTTGACTTGTTGAAAATGCAGAGAGTTGGGGTTGGAGAAATGACTCAGAGGTTAAAAGCATTGACTATTCCTCCAGAGGTCCTGAGTTCAATTCCCAGCAACCACATACTGACTCCCAACCATCTGTAATGAGATCTGGTGCGCTCTTCTGACTGCAGGAAAGCATGCAGACAGAGCACTGTATACATAATAAATAAAGAAAAAGAAAATGCAGAGCGT
Organism: Microtus ochrogaster; assembly: GCF_000317375.1. Taxonomy (NCBI): domain Eukaryota; kingdom Metazoa; phylum Chordata; class Mammalia; order Rodentia; family Cricetidae; genus Microtus; species Microtus ochrogaster. The sequence goes on along the minus strand of NC_022023.1, from coordinate 32,074,586 downwards.
TTTGGCCCTCCCCTCCCTCCCTCAGTTCTGGAATCTGCATGGTTTCAGTTTCGTGCAGCCTTCTGACATGCTCTACAATTTAAGGGTCACTAAGGAAAGGTGGCTCAGCTTCTCCTCTAAGCTCTGTGTGTCTAGCTCAGCTCATGGTTCACAGCAGCTGTAATTACTGAGCTGCTTGAGGGCAAGTACCTGAACTGCAGTTGGCGCGTTTGTCCTTTCTTACCTAGATGACAGACTTATTTAGCAGCTGGCATAGTACCTCATGCTAGGGATAGAGAAATGAATGAGAGAGAATCCGCAGCAGAAAGGCAGGCTGGGTAAGCAAATGATTTCAGGGTAGAACAGATAGAAAAGTAGAGAGGCGACGAGCAGAGGAAACTACCCCAGAAAGATTCTGTGTCCCAAGCTTACAGTGCAGCTCGTCCTGTCAATTGCTTCTGAACTGAAGAGTTGGCCACTGTCGGTTTTTCTCTGTTATGCTGGTGCTGTAGTGAGACCCTCTTCCCAATGTAGAGAAAAGGAAAAGCAGGCTGACTTACACCCATCCTTTACATACCGTAGGCTTGGCTACTCTTTCTTCCTTTATCTCTGTACTTGGGACTGAACGCAGGGCCTCACGCACACTAGCCAAAACTCTACTAGTGAACTCCATCTCAGCCCCTTTTTTATATTGAGGCAGGGTCTTGATGCTGTCTAGACTGAGTCCAAACTCAGTCTTCCTGGAACCTCAGCATCCTGAGGTTGAATTATAAGCTCTTACCACTGTGCCTGGCTGCCTGTTTCTAAAGTACCATCTAGTGGCATTGTACATGCATACGTATGTGTCATGATTGTTTATATGTCTCCAACAGGTAATACGTACAACATACCCATTCGTTTCTGGATTTTGGATTCTCACCCTTTTGCTCCACCCATTTGCTTCTTGAAGCCGACTACAAACATGGAAATCTCAGTTGGAAAACATGTGGACGCCAAAGGCAGAATATACTTGCCCTATCTCCAAAACTGGAGCCATGTGAGATCAGATTGGATTTTCTTAAAGTTATCTTTTCTGAATGTCTGTCTTTGATCTTGGTAGTATAAGTAAGCATACTGCATCTTCCTTCCTTTCTTATTTATTGTTGTTTTGTTTTTGAGTCAGGGTCTACTATGTAAACTGACCTTGAACTCAGAGAGCTGCTGCTTCTGCCTCCCTATGTGCCACCACACCGGAATAATCTTTCAATTACATTCTTCATGTGATCTTTAGAAAGAATTTGAAATTGAGCTCTCTTGAGTCTTTGACGTTACCAAAACACTGATGACATCAGCCTGTATCCCCGCCTTCTCCAGGTCAGGGAGCCAGCTGATGTTGTTCCTTGTTTTATTCTCATTTGCCACTTGAGGGGATACACGAAAAGCTACTAGCAAAATACTGGAACTCTATTTCCTAGTTTCTGCCTATTAATAATTCTTACGCTATATAATTCTTATGTAGATGTGTGTAATATGTATAATTTTACCTGCTTTTTTAACTATGTGTAAGTTCATCATACTCTATGTAATCTGTAATGTGCTTTGTTTAACTGACTGAGTGTGTGTATGCGTGCGTGCGTGCGTGCGTGCGTGCGTGTGTGTGTGTGTGTGTGTGTGTGTGTGTGTGTGTGAAAGAGAGAGAGAGACAGAGGAACCTAGGGCCTGAAGTTTGGTAGGCAAGCATTCTGCTGCTGAGTTTTGTCCCGTGTTGGTCTTGGCCCAGCCTTGAATTGTGACCCTTCTGCCCTTCTCTCTGAAACAGCTGTGATTATGGTTCTGTCCTCCAGGCCTTACTAAGGTTTTCATTTTACAGTGCTAAGGATTGAACCTCAAGCCTTGCTCATACCAGACAAACACTGTACTGCTCAGTTACACCCCAGCCTGGCATTCCGTTACTTTTTTAAAAAGTTCAATTTTATATACTTATTGCACGTGTTTGTGTGTGCACATATGCATGCATATGTGACGTGGCACTCGTGTAGAAGTCAGAGGACAACTTCTGGAAGTCAGTTTTTTGTCATGTGAGCTGCAGAGGTCAAATTCATGCTGTCAAGCTTAGCAGCAGGTTCCTTTACCTGCCAAGCCATCTCGCTGACCCTTTCTTTTTTTTTTTTTTTTTTTTTTTTGGTTTTTCGAGACAGGGTTTCTCTGTGGCTTTGGAGCCTGTCCTGGAACTAGCTCTGTAGACCAGGCTGGTCTCGAACTCACAGAGATCCGCCTGCCTCTGCCTCCCGAGTGCTGGGATTAAAGGCGTGCGCCACCAACGCCCGGCTTCGCCGACCCTTTCTGTCCCTTTGTTTGTTTTGAGACAGGGTCTCACACTGAGCCCAGAGTTCTCTGACTGGCTCGACAGACCTGCCATCAAGCTCTAGATATTCGCCTGCTCTAGGGTCCCAGCCACACACTGTCATATTAGCTTTAACTGGCTGCTGAGGATCTGATCGGGTCTCCATTCTTACACTGCAGGCACTTTATCAACTGAGCCGTTTCCCCAGCCCTGTTTCTCTGTTGAATTACCTACCTTACCTTTTTTTAAACTATCTTCAAAATATGTATTGATATCTGTGCCCTCTTTAAGATTTATTTTATGGGGGCTGGAGAAATGACTCAGAGGTTAAGAGTACCAGCTGCCATTCCAAAGGATCTAGGTTCAATTCCCAGCACCCACATGGCAGCTCACAAGTGCTTATAACTCTAGTTCCAGGGGATCTGACTCCCTCACACAAAGAAACATATAGGTAAAACACCAATGCACATGAAAATAAATAAATTTAAAAGGTTTATTTTATGTATATGAATGTTTACCTGCATATATGTATGTGAATCATATGTGTGCCTGATGCCCATGGAAGCCAGAACTGGGCATCAGATCCCCTGGAACTGGAGTGATAGGCAGTTGGGTGAACCCCAGTCTCCTGAAAGAGCAACCAGTATTGTAACTGCTGAGCCATTACTCCAGCCCTTCCTTCTTTCTTTTGTAAGGAAATACACAATAAATGCATTAGGGCATAGGGATAAAGTGTTGTGTCCCAACCTGGATGGCGGATAAATACTATTGCAGCTTTTCTATTAGTTTGAAATGACTTTAAAATAAAAAGTTTCAACCCTGTGTATTCTGCTACAGAGTATGTTTATCCTGTTTTCCTACATTTGGAAGATGTTGGTTTAGCATTTTCCTCCTTGTGTTGTACAGCTATGTGGAATATTTTCCATGGGATTTCCAGGGAAGTTACTTATTGTATAACAGAATTTGTTTGTACTTTTCAGTTAAGAATATTAAAACAAACCAGGCAGTGGTAGTGCACGCCTCTAATCCCAGCACTGGGGAGGCAGAGGCAGGCGGATCTCTGTGAGTTTGAGGCCAGCCTAGTCTACAGAGCGAGTTCCAGGACAGCCAAAGCTATGGTGCCATTTACATGTAACAACAGTATGAACAAATATGCAATATTAAAGCTGCATAAAGTGAATTATACCATGTAGAGTATTGTTATACCATTGAGGCCTCCTTCTCTTTCCATCATGCGAAGTTTCTCATGATTCTCTGATTATTTAAAATTCTGCATAATACTAAAAATGACATGGGATGGCTGCCATGCATTGCTATATAGTAGATACAGCTTACAAAGCATGTGCTTCTTTTGTTATTGGTAAGGGGTGTAGCTCAGTGTAAAGTGCTTGCCTAGCACACACAAGGCTGTGAGTTCAGTTCCCAGCACTGCTGAAGAAAGAAAACAGGCATAGGTTGTAGTGAAGACGAAGAGCAGGCTCCTAGAAGACATCTGGGGAGTCAGTATATGCAGGTCTTCAGCTGCGCATTGTTCAAGGATCGCCTTGCGGATGATAATATAAAACTAGTATTCTTTAGAAAAACAATGTTGTGTAACTGTCCCCTTTGCCTGTATTCTTCAGCCTAAGTCTGTCATTGTTGGATTAATTAAAGAAATGATCGCCAAGTTTCAAGAGGAACTTCCTCTCTATTCGGTGCCATCATCCAATGAAGCGCAGCAGGTCGACTTGCTAGCCTATATTGCAAAAATCACTGAAGGTTTGTACTGTCAGTCAGATCACCTATGGGTTAAGAAATTAGAATTTCTCACTAATATTCTGTACTGTTGCTACTTAAATTCAATAAATAAATATATGAATATGTATATATATGTTTAATAAAAATTTCTCTATATAGTTCCAAATAAAATTTGTTAAAATATAAAAATGTTACTCTTACATAGACAGATACAATAGTTCTTGCTTTATTCAGAGCCCCTTATAAATTAATTATCCAAACCTTGATCATTTCATGTTTCTGTAGCTTTGACTTATTAAGTGTATGAGTCCAGAGGTATATAAGTCTAAGTTTCTTATTGGTGCTAAAACCAAATATTCATGCCTAGAAATTTTCAGTAGAATTTTTGTGAATATTGAGCTCAAAGATCATTGTTGAGTGTCTTCCTCAATCTTTTCCTGACATATAACAATTATGCATGATAGTTTCAGTGTGACATTTACATACATGCTTACAGTGTGTCTCTGGCCTGTTCACCCTGTACCCTTCTCTTACAGTGTGTCTCTGGCCTGTTCACCCTGTACCCTTCTCTTGTGCTTTCCCACACTTTTTTTAATGATTCATTTTTATTTTTTATATACATTGGTGTTTTGCTTACACGTATGTCTGTGTGAGGGTGTTGGATTCCCCTGGAACTGGAGTTATAGACAGTTGTGAGCTGCCATGTGGGTGCTAGGAATTATACCCAGGCCTTCTGGAAAAGCATCCTGTAATCTTTCCAGCCCCAAATAAAAAGTTTTTAAATGTTTGCTGGGTGGTGGTGGCACACACCTTTAATCCCAGCACTTGGGAGGCAGAGGCAGGTGGATCTCTATGAATTTGAGGCTAACTTAGTCTACAGAGTGAGTGCCAGGACAGGCTCCAGAGCTACATACAGAAACCCTGTCTCAAGAAACAAAACAAAACAAAAAAAAAGTTTTAAATGTTTATAATACTGTCTTTAAAAATAACTCTATGTAAAAGAACATTCAGTAGAAGACCATTGTTTTTCTTGGGGCAGGGGAGACTGGATCTCAGGTAATTCTGACTGGCCTCAAATTCTGTGCAGCTGAAGATCACATTGAACTCCTGACCTTTCTGCCTTCTCTCAACACTGGGATTCCAGGCGTGTGCAGAAGTGCCCAGGCACTGCCTCGGTCTCCTGGTTGCTGGGATTATGGACTGAGCTGCCATGCTTGGTTTCAGTCTCCTGTCCTTGCCTTCATTAGTTCAGCAAGTTGGTTGGGTTTTGTTGTTGTTTTATTAATCTATAGAATCTCTATCAGAGCTTTTTCTTTTTTTTAAGTTTTATTTTTAAAAAGATGCTAGAAAGGGTTTTTTTTTCGGGGGGGGGGAACAAGGTCATGCGTGTGACTCAAGGTCATGCGTGTGACTCAACTTCCGGTCCTTCTCCCTCAGCTTCTTGAGTGTTGGGATTTTAAATGTATGCCGTCTCACCAAGGTAGGATAGATATGAAATATTTTCTCTGATTTGTCAAATGCAAATGGACTAGACATTGTTGACGTATTTATTGCCTGTATATATTGTATATAGTCATTGTACTTGTTGTATATAGTTTTCTTATATTATTTATAGCCTTTTTATTTTAGACAAAAAGGGGAAATGTAGTGGCATTTCAATTGTAGTTTAATAAATAAAGATATTTACAAAATAAAGTTTTTAATATTATTTTTTTAATTCTCAGGATGATCTTTTTTATTTCGTAGGTGTCTCAGACATAAATTCAAGGGGCTGGACAAATCATGAGACTAAAATAGCGAATAAAATCACTGTGGTCGGAAGTGGAGATTTGGGTATTGCCTGCACAATGGCAATTTCAGCAAAGGTATGTAAACCTAGTTGTTGGAAGTATATCTGTACTTTCTTTTTTTTTTTTAATTGTTTTTTTGTTTAAATATTTATTTATTTATTTATTTTATTATGTATACAATATTCTGTCTGTGTGTATGCCTGCAGGCCAGAAGAGGGCACCAGACCTCATTACAGATGGTTGTGAGCCACCATGTGGTTGCTGGGAATTGAACTCAGGACCTTCGAAAGAGCAGGCAATGCTCTTAACCACTGAGCCATCTCTCCAGCCCTATATCTGTACTTTCATTGGACTTTAATTTTCTTTTTCCATTGTTCACATATATGAGTATTGTACATGTGTGTATGCATTTTTGGCGTGCGTGAGTACGCGTGGGTATGTGGGATCTGGAGATGATGTTGGGATCACCCTCAATTGGTCTGCCACTTCATGCATCAAGGCAGGATCTTCCAGTCAGACACAGCTGGACAGTGGGACTAGTCTCACCAGCCAGTTTACTCTGGAACCCCGGCTCTGCCATCTGAGGCTGCAATTGGCATGTGGGCTGCCATCCCCTTCCCGCATTTATTTGCATGGGCTTCTGGGGATCAGAACCTATAGTCTAGATCATTATTTTGCTGTGCAACCTAACCTACTTTTAAATAGTCTCCTTTCTCAGCCTTCTGAGTGCTGAGATTACAAACATTGACAGCTGATATAGGATTCCCCTCCGTATGCAATGAATATGTTTTATTGCCATTGGTTAATAAAGAAGTTGCTCTCTGCCAGTGACTTAACAGAGTAAAGCCAGGCAAAAAATCCAAATAGAGATGTAGAGAGAGAGTAGGCGGGGTCAGAGAGATGCTGCTGTGTAGCCTCAAAGGAGAAAGACACAAGCCGCCAGCCAGAACCTTACTGGTGGTAAAATACAAAATAATAGAAATGATTTCATTTTAATTTAAGATGTAAGATCTAGCCAATAAGAAACTAGAGTTAATAAGTCAAGCAGTAATTTATTTAATATAGTTTCTATGTGATTATTTTGGGTCTGGGCAGCTGGGAAACGAACAAGCAGCCTCTGCCCACGGACAGCCACACCTGGCTTTCAGAGTGTGGCTTTAAGAGTGGTAACACTGGCATCTCCTAAGAATTGGTTAGGAATTCATAGTCTTCTGCTAAATCTCCGTTCTACCGCAGCCTGGTGATGAGTGCCTCACAGGCAACTTAGTGGTCTGGTAGCCTGAGCCCTCTTCCAGAATCCTGAACTGAAGTGCTTCTTATCTCGTTTGAAATGAATACTTGGGTTGGTTTCCATCTTGAAGATCTAAACACATCATGTCATTTTTCACATGTACTAGTACATTTATAGGATAACTTCTGTAAATGAGACTAGCAGATTAATTTATTAATTTTTGAATTTTTAAAATGTTTTAAATTTTTGATAGAAATTGTTAAATTGAGTTGAGCATAAGGGACATGTGCCTTTAATCCCAGCACTCCTGGGCAGAGGCAGAAAAGTCTCTGCGCTCAAGGCCAGCCTGGTCTACACAGAGAGTTCCAGGACAACTAGGACTACACAGAGAAACCCTCTCAGTTAAGAGAGGGGAGGAAAAAGGAGAGAAATTGTCCACTATGTCAGTTGTACTAATTATTCTCACACGTTTGGATCTGTGTGTGGACTAAATGAAGATGGAAACATACACTTTGTTTGCATTTTCCTAGTGTGGGTCACAATAATAAGATCATAGCTATGCTTTAGGAAGGACTACCATGGCTGGCCCTGTGCCATATACTTAATCTCACAAACACCTAAAATAAGGCTAAGGCTGGTGCAGTGCGTAGTTACCAGGTAATAAATGGAGTGCTTCTTAGTAGGCCCCCGGGTATCTCGAGACCCAAGGGCTCCCACTCCCCCACACTCTTGTCATTGACTTGCTGTCACTTCCAGTCTACTCACCATACTGCCCAGGGAGCCATCATCTTTGGTGAAAATACTGCATGATAGCAGGGTTTGATTTGTGCTGTGCTCTCTCGCTCTCTCTCTTATATTTATTTATCTCTACATAGAAAGTGTTCGTTTGTTTATTTGTTTTGAAGAACCTGGCATGAGTTTTTACTTTTAAGCAGGGAATGGTATGCTAGGATAGGACCCCCCCCCCAAATCATTTTAGACTGTTTAAGAATAGGTACTAAGCTAGGTGTGGTGATGCACACCTTTAATCCAGCACCTGGGAGGCAGAAGCTGGAGGAAGGAGGATCTCTGTGAGTTCAAGGCCAGCCTGGTCTATAAATTGAGTTCCAGAACTGCCAAGGCTACACAGAGAAACCAAGTCTCAGAAAAACCTAAAAAAGAAAAGAACAAAAACAACAGATACTATGGCATTAAAAATCAAAACTCAAGAGGAACAGTAGCATGCCTACCATATCCCCTTTGTCATTCATTCGAAAGAAGATACAGTTTGCCTCCTGAGTAAGCCATGTTAGGTCCCGGTGTTTAGTAGTCAAGCCTGAAGGGTAGTGTCACCTGCACAGTGTGCACATCTTCTGTATTGTTATTTTGTTTCTTTTCTTTCTCAAGTAGTGCAGGAGTCCTCATTTCTCAGTGAGCTCATATTGAGTAACTGGCTATATTGGTAGAACATTGTTCTTGTTCTAATTTTTCCACACAGGGCATTGCAGACAAGCTGCTCCTTTTAGACCTCTCCGATGGGACTAACCAAGGGACGATGGACCTTGATATCTTCAACCTGCCTAATGTAGAGATCAGCAAAGGTTTGATTATTCTACTTAAAGATCGTTATGGGGGCTGGAGAGAGGGCTCAGAGGCTAAGAGCACTGACTGCTTTTCCAGAGATTCTGAGTTCAATTCCCAGCACCTACACGGTGGCTCACAACCATCTGCAACAGTGTCTGATGACCCCTTCTGGTCTCCAGAAATACATGTGGTCAGAGCACTCGTACATAAGAAAAGTAAGTTCAGTTTCTCAGATGTAACCGGGAATGTACTGTCTGCCTTGGTGCTCAGGAGACGTCTAAGCCAAAACTAACAAAAGACGCTCAGTTCACTTTGATTGTGCTCAAACTATTCTTACCATGAGCTCTAATGAGAACAGATTTGAAAATGCTATTTTGGGCAGTTGGGGGTATCTATCATACTTATCTATCTTATCTGAGGCCCTGGATTCAATCCCACACCCACAGAAAGAGGAAGAAAATGAAAATGAAGTTTTTGCCATCTAACCCTTTTTGTGTGTATGGGCCTCAGTCTTGCTGTTTCCCTGCTGCCCCTCCTGCCTCTCCCATTTAGTGTTAACTATAGGTACCTGCCACCAAGGCCAGGCTTCTGCCTTTTCAAAAAAAAGCGTCTTTATATAGTGTATGTGACATCATGTTAGTACAGATATACTTATCTAGATAAATACCATATTTAGGGATTGCTGGTTTTAAAATATTTTACTAGGAATGCATAGTTTTAAAAACAAGCCCATCTATGGGCTGGAGAGATGGCTCAGTGGTTAAGAACATTGCCTGCTCTTCCAAAGGTCCTGAGTTCAATTCCCAGCAACCACATGGTGGCTCACAACCATCTGTAATAAGGTCTGGTGCCCTCTTCTGGCCTGCAGACATACACACAGACAGAATATTGTATATATAATAAATAAATAAATATTAAAAAAAAAAAAAACAAGCCCACCAAGCCTGGGAGCTGGCTCAGTGGATAAGAGCACATACTACTGTTGCAGAGGACCCAAGTCTGGTTCCTAGCATGCAGGTGAGGCAGCTCACAACTGCCTATAACTCTAGTTCTAGGGGTTCCAACAGCCTCCATGAGCACCCATTTGTGTGGCACCCACACACAGATGTATGACACTAAAAATAAATTTTAAAAATCAAAATATATTAAAAAACATATTTGTGAATAAATGTGTCCCCTAAAACATGTTTACCAGTTTATAGAGAAGACCATTTTATACATGCCGCCACAGTGCTGTGGGTTTCTTTTGTCTTTCCTTAGGTCTCTTCCGTTCCTTGACTGCTTTCCAAATGCTGTGTAAAGCAGTTACACAACTAAGATGCACTGAGTGTGGTGGTGGGGGGTGGGGGGTTGACTTGCCTGTCTGTTCTAAAAATAGTACATCACAGTTCAATAGGCCGTCAATCCCTGGAAGAGACAGTTGGCTCCTGTTCCTCCTCTGAGAGAGCACTGTAGTTCTTTTAATGGCCACGTGAGGCTCCTTGGGGAGCTGGATACTCTCTTGTTCCAGGCCCTGGGGTTCTTAAGGGACCTGTTAACTGTTCAGATCCTGTAAGAGAGACTGTTTAGTCCCCAACCCTAGAGGAAGAGACTGATTAAGACCTAAGGAAATCCCTCTTTCCTGTGCGTCTCATTAGCCATTGGTAACTGGTGAAATGATTCAAAAAGCAGAATCTTTGGGAGAAATGTTCAGTACATGGGACTTGCCACCAAGCAAGGACTCAGAATTACCCATGAGGATGAGGCCATTTTTATCATTCAGATCCAAAGGAGGAAAAGGAGGAAGATTCTGGAAAATTGGGTTGAAGCCTAGGTGTGGTGTAACTTGAACTGGTCACTGGTTTTTGATGCTCTGAACAAGCTTCCTAACCTCTCCCAGTACCATTTTCCCTTGGGGGGTGGGGGTTAATAGCATAGAGTCTGAAACCAGACTGCCTGGGCCTGAATTCCAGCCCCTCTGCTGACTTACCCAAGCCCTTCACTTCTCTGATCAGTCCTCCCGCTCTCCCCGGGCTGTAGCACAGTCACTTGGAAGGAATCCTGAAGCTCCCAGGCTCAGTACAGAAGCCAGTGGTTGCTCATTTGGCCTACAGCATACTACTCATTTCCCCTTTAAGAGCTGTGAGTCACAAAGAAAACTCAGTCTTTGTGTACTGGTGCTGGCTCTTTCCAACTTCCTGCCTATCTTGTTATGTATCCTAGGCTGGTCTCCACCTTGAAGCCATTCTGCTTCTACCTCCCGAGTGCTGGATCGCAGCTCTGTACCACCGTGCTTGGCCCTGGGATCCAGGCTGTTGCTCTTCAGTGTTCTGACTGACAGCTGTAGGGGCATGTATGCCTGAAGGCTCTCTGTTCACAGACTGGAGAAACATTTTATCATGTACAAGCATTAGTGTAGACTATCTTGAACTCAGACTGTTTCTTTTTGTTCATCAGATTTGTCTGCCTCTGCTCATTCCAAGGTGGTGATCTTCACAGCCAACTCTTTGGGTGGTTCTGAATCCTACCTTCATGCCGTGCAAAGCAATGTAGACATGTTCAGAGCTCTTGTCCCGGCTCTGGGACATTACAGTCAACATGCTGTCTTGCTTGTTGCATCTCAACCAGGTAAAGGCTTTATTTAAATTCAAACGATGTTCCTGATCATCAGTATAGTTGCCATTGCTGGTTTTAAAAAGCCAAAGCAGTGTTATATAAAGGAATCTTTAGTAAGACTGCTCTTACAAGGGACAGTACAACCATATGCCGTCACCAGGTATTCCTTGTAACTGTATCACCAAGATTACAGATCACAGCTTTTCATGAAATACTGCCGGGAGACCAGCTCTCGGAGCGGAGGTGCGGCATTGACGAAGCTGCACACACACATAGGACAGTTCTCTGAGGGTCAAACCTTAGTTCTTGATTTTGTTGTTTTCTTTCTGCTGCTTGTTCTGTATTTTCTTCTTATCCCCTCTATACCACCTAAAACAAATATTTCTATGCAAGGAAAGATTACCTCATAACCACAAGTTACAAATTTTCCAAACACAAATTTAAATCTTTACACAAGAAGGAATCACATTAAGATCACAAGTTATGTGTTTTTCTTAGAAGCCCACATAGAGTTAAACGTTTTCTTTGTACTAATTTTCCCATCATAACATCTTCACTCCATGGTTAAACTTGCAGCAGGCCAAGCGTGCTTCAGCCGGTTCCTCTTGTCCTGGCAGGTGGCTGTGTGCAGTTTCCAGGGAGCAAATTCTTTCTTTGTTTTTCCCAGTGTGGTCCTGGCTGTCCTGGCACTAGCTCTGTAGACCAGGCTAGACTCGAACTCACAGAGATCCGCCTGCCTCTGCCTCCCGAGTGCTGGGATTAAAGGTGTGCGCCACCACCAACTGCAAATTCTTATCCTATAAAAAAACTTGACTCAAGTAATCTAGCTAACCATCATTTTTCTTTGTTCTTTACACACACTTGGGTCATTTAATTTCCTTTCACAATTTTGTTTTTTCCAAGGTGCATACCAAAACCTGTGATTAATTCTGTAAGCTACTTGACCAGGGAACTCAGGCCTAGCCTTGGGTGTGGGGACATAATTGCTAATTGCTGTCTTTAGTCATCAATCTGTTTTCCACAGGCAGAATTCATGGGTCTATAATGCATGAAACTTCCTTGTTCTTTGTTTTCATTTTCTGAAAATCTCACATCTAACCAAGGAAGGTAACTTCTAGCCTGGTTTTGCCTTTTTTGTATCTTTTATTGGAGCACTTAGGCAGAATAGTCTAAACCATTTCTTTCTTTTTTTTTAAATTTTATTTATTTATTATGTATACAACTTACTGCCTCCATGTATGCCCACATGCCAGAAGAGGGCACCAGATCTCATTACAGATGGCTGTGAGCCATCATGTGGTTGCTGGGAATTGAACTCAGGTCCTCTGGAAGAACAGCCAGTGCTCTAAACCACTGAGCCATCTCTCCAGCCCCTAAACAATTTCTTTAGTTAGCTTTATCAACTGTCCCATAAAAGACACTAACTATATCTTGTAGGCTGACTCAAAAAGTTTAATTAAATCATAGATTCAGCTAAGCATCATTGCTCTTATAAAAGTCATCTTCATCATGATCTGTAATTAAATTGCCCAGTGAGGAGTGGGGTTTTCCCATGAAACAATCACAGTGGGATCCTTTTACACAGTAAATAACCATGCCAAATACAGCAGAACAGCAGCAGCAAGGGGCCTCCCCCGGGCTTTGCTTCTCCAGGGTTTATTTGTTGTAACTTTGCTGTTCAGTGAATTGAACTCAAAATGCTCCATTGCTGGCTACAGCTCCTCTGATGTGGCCACTGACAAAATGTAGTATTATTTTCCAGTTGTTAGCCATACCTCCTTCAGTGAGAAAATGGTGAAAATCCCCAAGAGAAACATGTAGTAAGAACTTGAGTCTCTGGTGTTGCAAATATGTTAGGAAGCACATTGCACATCCAAAGAAACATCTTTTCTTGATTTTCTCTGTGAATGTGTGCACACGCACCCACTGTGTGAATATCAGAGGGCAGGTCTGCTTCCGCAGTGTGGGTTCTGGCCCTTGAACTCAGGTTGTCAGGCTAAATGGCAGCCACCTCACCCACCCTCACTTTATCTTCAGTGTTCTGTATTTTGTAGATTGTTTAAGGAAATAAATATTTCCAAAGAGTTGGTTTGGGCTCAGCCGGTGAGCATGTGTTTGAAATATTCCAGAGTTCTGTGTTTCATTTGTGATTGGTCTCTATATCCTGTGAGACGCTTTTGTCATATAAGAAAAAGGGAGTTGTCATGTTTGTTTTTCAAGATGCTGTACTCATAATAATATATGAACTGGTATTTTAATTTAAGCCTAAAACATAGAAGAAATTTATGAGTGAAATTGGATTATTGGGCTGGGGATTATGTCTTGGAGATAGAGTGCTTGCCACGAGTTCATGAGGCCCTGGGTTCAAAACCCTTCACATACGTGCATGCATGTGCACACGCCTGCGCTCTCTCTCATACACACACACACACACACACACACACACACACACACACACACACACACACCAGTATTAGTACTTTATTGAAATGAAATTATGATTTTCCTGCTTTTATGCCCAGTTTTCACCTTTCTTGCTTAACTGTCTGGGAACTTATTTATTTTCTACCCCTAACAACTTTTGTTTCATGAGAAAATTATATAAAAATGCTTCAACCTGGCTAGTGTTTTCAATATACTTTATAAACATACTCCCAGCCATGTTGATGCACTTCAGTAATCCCAGTACTCAGGAGCAGAGGGAGGAAGGCCAGCTAGACTGTGTAACAAGACCTGCCTTGGGGAGTATAACGCTTCAGTGCATTTAAGACTTCCAGAGTCTGTAGAGGCTCTGACTCCCTTCTCCAGTGAAACAGGGCTTTCCTTGTGAGCAGGTAAGAAGCATACATTTTTTAAAAATCTTTAAGTTTTCTTTCTGTGTGTATTATTTAGTGGAAATCATGAGCTATGTGACATGGAAGCTGAGCACATTTCCCGCAAATAGAGTGATTGGGATTGGATGCAATCTGGACTCACAGAGATTACAATACATTATTACCAATGTTTTGAAGGCACAGACTCCAGGCAAAGAAGTATGGGTTATTGGTGAACAGGGAGAAAACAAAGGTAAGTTTTAATTTTCCTGCCGATTCTCTGACGTCATGACATTCAGATCTGTTCAGGACCTTAGAATTGTGGAGCTTAGTGAGTACCTTCTGTTAACGAGCCTTCATGAAGATCATTTGTTGTGCATGTATGTGTGTGTTAACACATATGTGTGCACATGTGTATGTGTGTGCTGCTGGGAATTGAACCTAGGGCCTCAAGTGTGTTAAGCAGGTACAGTACCACTGAGCTGCAACTCGGCACCTGTTCTAGCATATATTTGTTTTCCTTAAGCTTAAGGAAAGACCCCTCCCCCGTCAAGTTTTATATTTTTAATTGAATTTTGGAGTCTAGAATTAACTTAAAAGTTTTAATATTCCATTTAAGCATTTCAATACCTGAAGCATTTAGAAGTCCCCATTACTCTCTCCACATTCAACTTTTTGCTTTTAAGCTCAGTCTTCATTCCTAAATGCATGCTTCCTGTTTGTCTCTTTCTTTCTTTCCTTTTGCTTTTTTTTTTAACAAATTTTCAGCCCATGGCTGTTTTAATAAGCTATTCTTTCTCTCCCTATCACAAAAGCATAACTTCAGCTCTCTGTATGAAAATAAAAAGAAGGCTTTCTGTATCTGAGATGCCTTCCTTTATGCCTTGTTGCATGCTGGGAAGCCAGGCTGCTCAGGAGACAGCACTGTGGCTGCCCTGATGCATCTCTTCCACCCGTGTACAAAAATTTGAGTGTCTACGCTTACTCGCTGTGTCACTAGCTGCCGTGTAAAGGGAGGTGTGGAACACAGTCTGTTTTAGAGAGAAGGAAATACCAGCTATTTCAGCTGACAAGCTACAGGGTACTCTTTG
Source organism: Microtus ochrogaster (assembly GCF_000317375.1). Lineage (NCBI taxonomy): Eukaryota > Metazoa > Chordata > Mammalia > Rodentia > Cricetidae > Microtus > Microtus ochrogaster. The sequence goes on along the minus strand of NC_022023.1, from coordinate 32,059,464 downwards.
ACTGAGTATTGGTGCCTAGTCATTTACACATGCGTTTGACATGGGTTGGGATTATTAGGAAAAGAATAATACTGTTCCTGTAGTACCTCGAATGATGGTAAAGGCAGTTAGGTGTTGCAAGAATGGGTAGGATTTGAATAGTTAGTATAGACTGGTGAAAACATTCCAGGAATGGGAAGTCAGAACCAGGCAGAGGCATTAGCTGGGAACTGCCTGCGGATGGCCTTAAGATATGGATGCTCATACATTCTCTTCAAGTATAGGATATATCATAATGTATTTAGCGAGTCTCCCTAAGAAGAAGTTTTTCATGTATATTAAATATTGAGTTGAATAAGAGCATTTTAAAATGTATTAGGCAGTCAGTACTGTAGTTACTGCCTGACTTATTCCTCCGTCATAGTCTTTGTACATTCATATGTGTAGTAACTTACAGAACTCACAAAGAAAAAGTATATCTTCATCTAGTATGTCTAGGTGAAGGAAGAAAAATAATTTAATGGAATTTGAGTTCTTTAAACAAGAATAACTTAAAATCTCCTTTAAAAGTAGGTTTTTTTAAAAATTAAATGGCCTTTTATCTCAAATGTAGGGATTTATAGCATGCCTCTTTTTAAAATTTATTTTATGTACTTTGCCATTTTGCCTGTATGTATGTGTGAAGATATTGGATCCTGGAGTTACAGACAGGTGTGAGCTGCCATGTGGTTGCTGGGAATTGAACCCAGGTCCTCTGGAAGAGCAGTCAGTGCTCTTAACTACTGAGCCATCTCTCCAGCCCCAAATGTGGGGGTTTATTTCAGAAAGTTGTGATGATCACCTGTTGCCTAAGATACTGTGGTGCTCACTGCTGATCCATCTCCTGGAAGCCTGGAGCTTCATGTAAGAGTGACCACAAGCCAGATTGGTTTGTTGTCAAGAGGCAGTGAAAACAGGAAATAGATGTGGTATTTCTGACTTGTGTTCTCAACTGAGAACCAGAAGCAGAAGAATATAGGAGAACGCAAATTTGGATTCTTTAAATTCGGTGTTGTAATATTTGACATATATCTGTATAAATATATAGAGAGATCCATGTGCAAACTTTGAAACCTAGTAGAGCAAGCGCTCATGAATGTACCCTCAGTCAGGATTGTCGTGAGCACCTCGGAAGTAACTCACATGCCCCAGGCCATCGTCCTGCTTACTGTCTAGGAAGAATCAGATGGCTTCTTTGTTTTGTCTTTTACAGCACTAGGATCCATCCCAGGGATCCTTGTAATGACTTAGACAAACTCTAACCACAGAGCTACACCCCTGGCTCTCACCTGTGTACAGTCTTCAACTCCTGTTCACAGCAGCATAGAAACATGGCTAGGTTTCCTTACATGGCCCTAAAGGCAGAAATGGATCAGAGGCTCCCTCTGCTGACTGCATGTAAGAAACCAACTGGACAACAGTAATGTGATTAAAATTGATTTTTAATTATTATCATTTTTATGGAGTACTTTTCATACAGGTATCTCACTTAAATTTTACAAAAATCCTGGGAAGGAAGAAGTAGTTTTCTCTTTATTTATTTATTTTTATTTTATGTGCATGGTGTTTTGCCTGCATGCATGTCTGTGTGAGGGTGTCGGATCCCTTAGAACTGGAATTATAGACAGTAATGAGCTATCATGTGGGTGCTGGGAATTAAACCCAGGTCCTCTGGATGAGTAGCCAATGTTCTTTTTTTTTTTTTTCAAGACAGGGCTTCTTTGTCCTGGAACTCACTTTGTAGACCAGGCTGATCTCGAACTCACAGAGATCCACCTGCCTCTGCCTCCCAAGTGCTGGGATTAAAGGCGTGCGCCACCGCCGCCTGATTGAGCGCCTGTTTTCTAAATGTATAGAAGAGGAAATACATAGCCCAGTAAGGATGAGCAAGCTGCTGAGGGTGATTTACTCAATACGAGCTGCTCTAAATTGATGCTAAAGATTTGCTCTTTCTCGCTGTCTGTTGTAATAGGGGTGGCGGGCCGCTTCCCGCCACCCAGCTAGCTTTACCCAAAATAATTACACGGAAACTGTATTCTTTTAAACACTGCCTGGCCCATTAGTTCCAGCCTCTTATTGGCTAACTCTCACATCTTGATTAACCCATTTCTAATAATCTGTGTAGCTTACCAGGAAGGATTTTAACCTGCATCCAAACATCCATCTTGGAGAAGAGAGCTATGGCATCTGCCTGGAGAGGAGAGGCATGGCGTCTGGCTCACTGCCTTCTTCCTCCCCGAATTCTGTTCTGTCTACTCCGCCTATTTAAGCTGCTGTCCTATCAAAGGTCAAGCAGTTTCTTTATTAATTAACCAATGAAAGCAACAGATAGATAGTAGACCCACCTACATCAGCTGTCACTTAATGTCTCTTAAATACTTTATGCCATGCCTGGCCCAGAGTAAATACTCAGTGAACTGTTATTCCAAGATCATAATGAGTGAGAATCAGGAAAAGGAGACATGAAAGAGCACTTGGAAGTGGAGCAAAGTTACGTCTTGGAACAGTTATAAGAGCAGAATTGTCTAAGTAAAATTCTTCTCTTCTAGTTCTTCAGTGATAGCCACAGCCAGGGAGGAGTCTGAGGGTAAATAAGACCTTTCGGCTCTATTCCCTGCTTCCTTTCTCAGCTTCAGCTGCCCTTCTGCAGGTGTTTGGTGCTAGCCAGATGGCCACCTACAGTGGTTCACACACTCTGATTGTACCTGGTGCTTCCTTTCCCCGGACACCCATTCACTTAGCTAGTTCCTGCTTACCTCCATGGCTGCGTAAGTGCCAGTTCTCCCAGAGCGAGGTTAGGTGAGTTTGTGCCTGTATTACAAGCAATAGCATAGTGTGTGCCCCTCGTGTCTGTTCTTCATACGATGGCCATCCCCTTCAGCTTGGAATGCTTTCCTATTTTGGATTGAATGAATGGTCCTGACACCCCCTTGTTTTGACCAAAAATCAGTCATTTGTTCTGCACCAAGTAAGATGGTTAGCAGAACATTTGCTCAAGAGCTGCTGTTTTTAAACTGTGGTATTGAAATCATACGTAAACACAGATCACTGCAGTGGTATTTCAGCAGTTCTGGGGCTGGGCCTCAGAACGGAATGTGTCATCTCTTTTGGCACAGGTTTGGTTTTATGGGTAATAGTAAAGAACAATCCTCTAGACAGTATCTTACTGTCTCATATACCCAGCGTAGCCTTAAACTTGCTATGTGGCTGAGGATGACCTTTGAACTTCTGACCCTCCTTCCCTCACCTCCTTAATGCCAGGATTGCAGTGTGTGTCACCAGTCAGTTAAGATTACCCAGTACTGAGGGTCGGACCCAGGCCTTCATACATGTTGAGTGAGCCCTCTACTGACCAACCACAGCCTGTGTCCCCTACGGGCATTTTTTTTTTTTTTTTTTTTTTTTGGTTTTTCGAGAAAGGGTTTCTCTGTGGCTTTGGAGCCTGTCCTGGAACTAGCTCTGTAGACCAGGCTGGTCTCAAACTCACAGAAATCCACCTGCCTCTGCCTCCCGAGTGCTGGGATTAAAGACGTGCGCCACCATCGCCCGGCGGCATTTTTCATTAAAATTTTTGGAGCCTGTTTTTGAAGATTGGGGACTAGAAGATAAAGATGATTAAATGCATTATTTTAAATGTCTTAACCAAAGATGGATTTACACCAGGATGTAAAGGGTTGGGCAGTAAAACAGAAAGTGAAGTAATTAAGTGAATCCTAATTTACTTTATTGTGTTATAAGCAGACCTGAACACTAAATATTTTCTCTCCTAACTTATGGGTCAGGACTTGTAGAGAGGAAAGATTGAAGGATGTGAGATGCACAAGACAAGAGAGCTGGCTCGGTGGTCAAGAGCACTTGTTGCTCCTGCAGAGGGCTTGGGTTTGCCTCTGAGCACCACATGGTACACAACTGCCTGGAACTCCAGTTTCTGGGGCGCTGCTGCCCTCTTCTGGCCTCTTCCAGCATAGCTTCCATGCACACACATAGTTGCAGGCATGAAGTAAGGAAATCATAAAATAAAGGATTGGAGAGATGGGTTAAGAGCACGGGCTGCTTTTCTAGAGGTCCTGTATTCAATTCCCAGCAACCACATGGTGCCTCACATCCATCTATAATAGTGGGATCTGATGCCCTGTTCTGTCATGCATGCATGCAAGTAGAACACTCACGTACATAAATAAACAAAATTTTAAAAAATTTGAGTACAAAAAAGGATATGATATTCCTATTTATTCATCTGCCCCATCTTAACTATGCATATTGGCAGCAATACTCATAATTTTCTGGTTATTTTGTTTTCTTTGTGAATCTTTTTTCATACCTATCTTGCTATTTTATTTATTCTTTTAAGGTCTATAATACTGTATTTCAGTTACCAAGTGTTTTCCATATCCCAGTTTTTAAATATTGTTAACATATTAAAACTTAAGTAAATAATTCTTATATAAGTCTTCAAGGGGGGCTGGAGAGATGGCTCAGAGGTTAAGAGCACTGGCTGCTTTTCCAGGGGTCCTGAGTTCAATTCCCAGCAACCATATGGTGGCTCACAACCATCTGTAATGAGATCTGGCGTCCTCCTCTGGTGTGCGGGCATACATGGAGGCAGAATGTTGTATACATAACAAATAAATAAATCTTTTTTTAAAAAAAAGTCTTCAAAGTAGATCATTTTAAAATTCTTGGGCCCAGCATGGTGGTATACACCTTTAATCTCAGCACTCAGAAAGCAGAGGCAGGGGCTGGAGAGATGGCTCAGTGGTTAAGAGCATTGCCTGCTCTTCCAAAGGTCCTGAGTTCAATTCCCAGCAACCACATGGTGGCTCAC
>NC_022023.1:32045185-32054521 GCF_000317375.1 Microtus ochrogaster | reverse complement strand
TTCCCAGCAACCACATGGTGGCTCACAACCATCTGTAATGAGGTCTGGTGCCCTCTTCTGGCCTGCAGGCATACACACAGATAGAATATTGTATAAATAATAAATAAATAAATAAATATTTAAAAAAAAAGAAAGAAAGCAGAGGTAGGAGGATCTCTGGGAGTTCAACGCCAGTCTAGTCTATTAAAGGAGTTCCAGGCAAGCCAGTGCTATACAGTGAGCCCTTGTCTCAAATAAAAACAAAAGAACAACAAAAACACAGTAAAAATAAATAAAAAAGTTTCTTAGCCTCCCATACGTATGCATATTTTTTTGTGTCGCAGTTCTTTGGTTTGTGTTCTTTTTTGCTGCTGTTGTTTTGGAGGTGGAGACAACAGTGGGCAGAGTACAGTGGTGGAGCGTCTGCCCAGAGCGAGCAAGGACCTAGGTTCAGTCCCAGCGCTATAAGAACAGCTTGACGCTTCCCATGGTTGTCACCTCAACTATTACAAGTCTGTTTTGTTGTTGTCACTCTTGTTACCAAATATAACGTTGAATGTTGTGTGGGGTTGATTGTCCTCAGCACCATAATAGAAAATATACTGGAGGGGCTGGAGAGATGGCTCAGAGGTTAGGAGCACAGGCTGCTCTTCCAGAGGACCAGGGTTCAATTCCCAGCACCCACATGGCAGATCAAAACTGTCTGTAACTCCAGTTCCAGGGGATCTGATGCCATTACACCAATGCACATTTAAAAAAAGCTAAATAAATTATTTTTTAAAAAAAGAAAATATGTGGGGCCGGGCGATGGTGGCGCACGCCTTTAATCCCAGCACTTGGGAGGCAGAGCAGGCCTGGTTCGAGACCAGCCTGGTCTACAGAGCTAGTTCCAGGACAGGCTCCAAAGCCACAGAGAAACCCTGTCTCGAAAAACCAAAAAAAAAAAAAAAAGAAAAAAAAAAGAAAATATGTGGAGGGGACACAAAAGAGGAGCAAGTGGTCCCTGCGCCAGGGCAGCTTATACTCAGTCAGCTTGAAGAAGGGTGGCGTTTGCATATTGCCAAGTCCCTTGTGGCTGAAACAACACTAAATAGTCTGTTTCTGTTGGTGTTTGTTTGTTTTTAATACAGATTAGAGTATGTGAATCTTAGACATAAGATACTCTCCTATAACCAAATGTATTTTTGCTTGCCTACTCTGAACAGATTTATGTTAAAAAGTGTCCTTATGTAGATGAATACTGGAATGGTTCAAATGTTACAGTTTCAGGCCAGTATTAAAAAGCAGCACAGATAGCCAGTTTGTGGGCACTTTGGATGCAGTGCCTTCCAGTGCATGCGTGGCATAGGCAGAAAGAAGGTTTCAGGTCCCATCATGCTCTAAAAGTGCAGCTTGTTTGTGCTGAATCTGATTGACTTCTGAACACAACGGTTAGAGGATTCAGGTAGCCTGGAACCTATTGCTTCTACGATCGTAGAAATCCCATCCCAAAAGAGGTCACCACGTTTTTCCTCGAATTAGTCAGCTTGCTTCCCAGCAGAACAAATGTCAAGTGCTTGCAGCATTTGAAAGCCTATTATCTGTAGCCGCCCAAGGAAGCAGCTCTTGCTGCCTGAACAGTAGGGTGGCTCCTGTGGATCTTTGCTGATGAGTGAGAACAGTGTAGACTTTAGGGATTACATTTTTAGGAGATTTAGGGTCAAAATCTTTCTTGTCCCAGCACAGAAAGTTCAGTGCCGTCAAGGGAAAAGTTACTGTTGTTAGGAGGATGAGACACTACAAAAAGATGGGTCCTTTGGTTGTCACACCATTTTTGTTTTGTAATCCGTGTTTCACTGTGTAGCCCTGGCTGTCCTGAAACTCGTGTAGATCAGGCGGCTTTGAACTCAAGATCTGTCCTCCAGCGTCTGCCTCCTGATGGCTGGCTGCATTTAAAAGCGTTAGCCATCACTCTCGGTCATTTGTCACATCATTGGCAAACATAACTAATTCTTTGTTTATTTTAGTGTGCTCATGGAGTGGCCGCGACGGGGTAATGAGTCATAGCTCTCTGGCACAGCTGTCCAGCAGGTAATGGTGAAAATTTTTGAATATCTAGCTAAGTCACGTGCTTCATAGCTGACACAGCAGCTCTTTACACAGCAGGTTCTTACCAGACTTCTTTAAACAGGACTAGCTAACAGGAAGTCTGGAAGTTCAAGGACTGTGTGGTCCTGGACTTCTAGGAGTGCTTTGCAAGCTCGTTTAGACATTTAAAGGAAGGGCAAACAGTGGTCCCTCCTTTACGTCTAATCATCCAATGCTAAGTTAATGGGAAAGAGGATTCGTCTCTACGAGCACCCAAAAATGGATAGACTAAGTACACATGAACACATTTGGGAATCAGTGTAAGATCAAAGTTTCCCAGTCTTGTCAGAGGGGGTGCAGTGCACACACTTTATCTGGAGGTCCCCTGGGGCTTGTCCTGGCCATTGGGTTTACACACAGATTATTTTCAGACCCCTTGTTATTTCACCATCACAAAGAGTACTCCCCTCAGGTCTGGAGAGGTGGAAAAGTGTAGATTTGTAGATCTTCCGCTTGTGAGTTTTAGCACATGTGACAGCTGGAAAGAGTAGTTGCCAAGGTAATACATTATTGCATTATAACTTCTGTTTTGTTGCTGTTTGGTTTAGTTTTGTGGGGGTTTTTTGGGGTTTAATTTTTTGTTTTTGTTTTTGGTTTATTTATTTATTTATTATGTATACAATATTCTGTCTGTGTATATGTCTGTAGGCCAGAAGAGGGCACCAGACCTCATTACAGATGGTTGTGAGCCACCATGTGGTTGCTGGGAATTGAACTCAGGACCTTTGGAAGAGCAGGCAATGCTCTTAACTACTGAGCCATCTCTCCAGCCCCCTTGTTTTTGGTTTTTAAAGACAGGGTTTCTCTGTAGCTTTGGAGCCTGTCCTGGAACTAGCTCTTGTAGACCAGGCTGGTCTCAAACTCACAGAGATCCCCCTGCCTCTGTCTCCCAAGTGCTGGGACTAAAGGCATGTGGCACCACCGCCCAGCTTGGTTTAGCTTTGATGGCACTGGAAATTAAATTAGAGCCATGGATGTGCTAATCATGTGTTTACCACTGGATTATGCTCCCTGTATTTTTTAAATGGAATAAAATTAAACAGTTTTAATTTACATACTTTTTTTTACAAAAAAGTATACCTATTATAAACTTCAAAAACCACTGCTGTTAATAGAGAGTAAAAAACTGAGATAATTCCATCTTCTAGAAACAACCAGTTTAACGTCCACATGCTCCAACTTTGTCGTATTTCTGCACATACAGCGTTCATTTTTAATAGATTATACTATCTGTACCATCCTGCAGCTTGATTAATTGTAAAATTAAATATCCCTCTGTATTGTACATGTAAGCCTGCCTTCTTTTCTAGGATTTATTTTTGTTTTAGACAGACAGACAGACATAAAGATTTGCATGTATGTATGTGCATTACATGTGTGTCTGACACGGACAGCAGCTGGACAAGGATGTCAGATCCCTTGGAACTGGAGTTTTAGACAGTTGTGAGTTACCAGTTGGGTCCTGGGCACCATCTTGTAAGAGTACGTTCTTTATCAGCTTCAGGAGAGGTGACTTTATTTCTATGCTGATCATCTAAAGCAGCAGGACTGCTGTGTCAGCACCAGCAGCTCTGGTGTAAGACAGGGGAGTTTAGTCTTTTAGCACATCCATGGCTCTGAGCTTAATCCCCAGCGCCATCCAAACAGAACAACTCGGAGGATCCTATCAGTGCAGATAACTGCTCTTCCCGGCTGTTACCTGCACTAAGAGAGCTACAGTTTCCTACCACACCAGCCTTGGAAGCATTGTTGCTGACACTGAAATAACAAATGGTCTGAAAACAGCTGGCTCCTCCGTCCTTTTCTGTGATCTTTGCTCGTGTGTGTGTGTGTGTGTGTGTGTGTGTGTGTGTGCGCGCGCACGCGTGCGCGCATATAGGTGCTCAAAGAGGGCGTCTGCTTTCCTAGGCTGGAGCTACTCACAGTTGTGAGCCTCCTGACTGGGTTGCTGTCTGCTAGAAAAGACCTCCTGGCCCTCTCCAGCGCCAGCCTTATTTTCCTATGGTGTGGCAGGCATGTGGCAACCATTTATTTAACCAGTCCCCTTTTGGTAAGTTTTTCTCAAATATAGCAAACATGCTCATATGTATACCTTTGCACACTTGAGCCATAGGACAAAGGATGAGAAAAGGGGCTTCTAGATCAGTGCTGCCGGTTTTCTCTGACATTGCTTTATGGTCTGAGCAGTGATTTTTTTTGTTTTGTTTTCTTTTCCGAGACAGGGTTTCTCTGTGGGGTTTTTGTTGTTGTTGTTTGTTTTTTGGGTTTTTTTTTTTTTTGAGCTTGCCCTGGAACTAGCTCTTGTAGACCAGGCTGGCCTCGAACTCACAGAGATCTGCCTGCCTCTGCCTCCCGAGTGCTGGGATTAAAGGCGTGCGCCACCACTGCCCAGCATCTGAGCAGTGATTATGGGAATGCTTTCTTCATACAATCCCCAAAACTAGTTATCAGTCCTTTTTTATCATTGTCACGTTGAACTGATATTTGTATGGCTGTTTGTTCAGTTGTTTTTGTTGTTGTGAGACAGTTAGTCCTGGCTAGCCTGGAATTCCTTTGCCTTCCAAGTTCAGGAGTTAAGGGCGTGCTCCACCACACCCAGCTGATACTTACTGTTTAGCTATTGTTTAGTTCAACATTCAAGATGGTAAGCATCTTTTACTTATTTATTTATTTGTTTTGTTTTTTGAGACATGCCTTCTCTGCCTCCCTAGTGCTGGGATTAAAGGCATGCGCTACCACTGCCCAGCCAGTAAGCATCTTTTTATGCTAGGGGAGTATTTGTGTTTTCTTTGTGAACTGTGGCTCTCAAATCTTAGGAAAAGCTTAAGTCATAATTGTATTATTGGCAAGCCTTCTTAAATTTTCTGAGATTCTCTCTCTCTCCCTTAATCTAGAGCCATGGAACTGTTGAGGGTAAAGGGTCAGAGATCTTGGTCTGTTGGCCTGTCTGTGGCTGACCTGGTGGACACTATTGTAAACAATAAAAAGAAGGTGCATTCTGTATCAACTCTAGCAAAGGTAACTTATTTTCACTCACGTGTTTTAGACTTTGGTATCTCTGACAGTAATCATATAAAGTCAGCAGCACTGCTGTGTCAGCACCGGCAGCTTTGGGGCGAGCACAGAACATGCTTTTCTGTGGGAAGTCTGCAGCTTGTCCTTTCACTCCCATAGAACTTGGGGGACGTCGCGAAGGTGTTCATATAACCTATTTTCCTGAGCCAGCAAGTCACCCTGGCAGTTTTCTGCCTTTTACCAGAACATAAATTTTACCCAAAACATAGCTAACATGAAGCATAGATGCTGGGGCAGATTTTCTTGAACACCAGGAGGGAAATAACAACATGGAAAGAAAACGTAAAATAACTTGCAGTGTGTGGCTGGGCCCAAAGCCCATGATGTATTTCCCCAAGGACTCTATTGTCCATCTCTGGATTAGGCTCCAGCCTGCTGACTATACTGCACACAGCTGGTTTGCCTCCCTGCAAAGAGGGCATCCTTGACCAGACTCCTCCTATCAGACATTTTCTGGAGCCATAACTTGAGTTTAGAAAATCAGTAAGCAAATTAAGTTGAACTTGTATCACTTTGTTTTTTGTTTTTATTTTTTTAAGATTTATTTATTTACTATATTTATAGTGTTCTGCCTGCGTGTATGCCTGCAGGCCAGAAGAGGGCATCAGATCACAACAGATGGTTGTGAGCCACCATGTGGTTGCTGAGAACTGAACTCAGGACCTCTGGAAGAATAGCCAGTGCTCTTAACCTCTGAGCCATCTCCCCAACCCCATCACTTTGTAATATAACTAGAAAAGCAAGGGAGAATTCTTTTCATTATCTTTTTAAATTTGTTTTTATTGTTTTTAATTATCTGGCAAGGGTTGTGCATGTAAATGCGGGTGCCCATGAAGGCTATGACTCCTGAAGCTGGGGTTCCAGGCAGTTGTGAGCTGCCTGACATGGGTGCTGGGAATGACTCCGATCCTATGGAAGAGCAATACACACTCTTAACTGCTGAGCCATCTCTACAGCCCCATGATTTTAATATCTTGTGTAATTCAGCTTTATTATAATCCCAACTTTTTCATTTCAGGGATGTTATGGTTTAGATAATGAAGTGTTCTTAAGTTTGCCGTGCATCCTGGGAACCAGTGGAGTATCCGAAGTCATCAAAACCACTGCAGAAGACACAATGACTGAGACACTCCAAAACAGTGGAGCTTCAATCCACAGTCTCCAGCAACAGCTGAAACTCTGATGTCCGAGTGCAGTTACCTGATGGGGGAAGCTTATTTAATTTTGCCAGCACACACAGTTTTGGCAACTTTCACAACTTGGTATTTCACAAACAGCCTTTATAGTAGGTGACGTCTTAGTTAGCTTTGTAATTTGAATCCTTGAGAAGTTAGAGAACGGGAAAGGATCTGATTTCTTTTGGAGTTTCTGTTGTTTAGAGCTGTCACCTTAAACCGCACGTCCTAACTTCAGCACACCTAGCACTTTAGAGATGTTCTGAAATAAGTGCACTCCTTAAAGGTTCTTACTGGACACTCATTCTGAGCATGGTAAGCTGAAGGCAGGGTGGGCACAGAGCCTGTTGCAGGTGTACGTTCAGAGACTCCTAGCTTCACGGCTCTATTTGCTTCTTCTGCACCATCCCATTGATGATAACGGCAAAGCGTTTTACTTTCCTTCTTCAAGTTCACCTACATTAGAAAGGATTTTAGTGTGCTTTAAATTGGTTAAATGGAATTTTAAATATATGAAAAATAATATATGATTTAATTTCTAATGATACTTCCTTTCTGAAAATTTCTAGAATAACCTTTTCTTGGGCTAAAAGATCTCAAATGTATCTTAAAGCTGTATTAGTAGAAAAAGAGAGATGCGTGTTTCTATAAAGAGTAACAGCCGAGCAGTATATTTTGAAAGCAAAATGTGAGGCTTTCATAAAAAAAACAAAAAAAAAACAAAAAAAAAAAAAACATTGTTCTTAAAGGAGAGAGGCCTTGGTCATCTACTTCCAAGCGAGCCTTAGTCACCCCAGAAGAAACAGTTTTGACTGTCTGTGCCTTGGTGGTTGGTCAGTCAGTATTAACATGTGGAGTGACACACGGTGGCTGTTGTGACACACAGGTGACAACTCCTATAAAGTGAGCTCTTATTTGTAGAGTCCTGACATTGACTGGCCAAGGTAGGGACTATTTATCTTCATCACAGAGGAGGAGACTGAACTTTGGTGTCTACGATTGCTGGGTTCTAAGGGTGTTACTTACCTGTACAACCTCTACTTTTATAGGTAGCAACAGGGGCTGTGGGGAAGCCTAGAGGCCTAAAAGCCAAGCTGTCACAAGACACTAGCTAAAGTTGAGGCTTGGGATACTATGAAAGAATTACTTTTATTTTCATATGGGAGCTTTTATTGTTGTTGTTTTTGTTTTTGTTTTTGTTTAAAACAAGGTCTTTATGTAGTCCTAGCTGTCTTTTAGACCAGGCTGGCCTTGAACTCACATAGATCTGCCTGCCTCTGCCTTCTGAGTTCATAGATTAAAGGCATGCATCACCACACCTGGCTATATTTTTTTAAAGTATTTTTTTTTTTACAAAGATTGATTCGCCTGACCCCCAGAGACTCAGCAGATAGCAGAGGTGGAATGTGCCAAAGACGGTGTTTGTTTATTTAGTTGTTCAGCTAGCGTTTATTAGGAGCTTCTCACAACAGAAAACACTATTGCTGAACATGCCTAGATTAGGGACAAGCCCTGGTACTTAGGGATTAGCAGAGGAACCCAATAACAAAGTAGTACATGAATGCAAGTGTGCTAAGTAGAGTGAAATCCAGAGTGTTTGGAATCCAGGCTGCTCGGAGAGGAGCTCAGAGGGTTGTGAGGTGGAAAGGAGTCATGCCACTGGGTACTTACACTGACAAGTGAATGTTGAGGAAGCAGAAAAGTAACGTGCTGAGGAAGACTTCCTCCAGACTCAACTGGGCTAAACCTTGGCCGTACAGGCTAGGGATGTAGCTCAGTAGTTAGGTGCTTGCCTGATAAGAATTGGGCCCTGGGTTTGGTCCCAGAACCACAAAATTTGGGGTTGTTGAGGAGGTAAGCATTAGCTCTTTGTAAATGATTTTGGTGTTGTTTTTACTGAACTTTTATACGAGATAGGAAGGTAAAGTTGAAACAACAATTTCTTATGTGGTTTAGTGTTTTCTACTAGGTGATAACTAATTAGGAATTCAGTAATTCCTAAAATAGAATTTCTTTTCTCTTTATTTGTTTTTGGTTTATTTTTGTTGGTTGTTGCAGGAGGGCCGCTTGTTGGTTCCCAGCTGCTCAGCCCCAAAATAATCACACAAAAACTATATTATTTACAATACTATTTGGCCAATAGCTTAATCATATTTCTGGTTAACTCTTATACCCGAAACTAGCCCATCTCTATTAATCTGTGCATCACCACGAAGTCATGACCTACCAGCAGTTTCAGCATGTCTGTCTCTGGCAGGCTACATGGCTTCTCTCTGCCTCCTTTCTCCCAATATTCAGTTTAGTTTTCCCTGCCTATCTACCCTATCAGGTCAAGCCAGTTTCTTTATTAACCAGTGGTACTCACAGCATACAGAGGGGAATCCCACATCAGTTGGTTGATTGGTTTTTATAGACAGGGTTTCTCTGTCTAACTGCTCTGGCTATCCTGGAACTCACTTTGTAGACAAAGTTGGCCTCAAACTCAGAGATCTTTACTATTGCTGCTTCCTGAGTGCTGGGAGTGAAGGCATTTGCTGCCACAACCTGGCTCTCTTCATTTGTTTTTGAGACTAGTCTCTAACTCTTAGCAATCATCCTGCCTGAGCCTCATGAGTGCTGGCTACCATACCCAGCAACAATTTTTGTTTTGTTTTGTTCTGTTTGTGGGGCTCTAACCCAGGGTCTGATGCATGCTAGGCCAGGTCTCCAGGGTCTGATGCATGCTAGGTAAGTCTTCCAGGTTCTGATGCATGCTAGGCCAGGCCTCCAGAGTCTGATGCATGCTAGGCAAGGCCTCCAGGTTCTGATGCATGCTAGGCCAGGCCTCCAGGGTCTGATGCATGCTAGGCCAGGCCTCCAGGGTCTGATGCATGCTAGGCCAGGCCTCCAGGGTCTGATGTTTGCTAGGCCAGGCCTCCAGGTTCTGATGCATGCTAGGCAAGTCTTCCAGGGTCTGATGTTTGCTAGGCCAGGCCTCCAG
>NC_022023.1:32043785-32045085 GCF_000317375.1 Microtus ochrogaster | reverse complement strand
TTCCAGGGTCTGATGTTTGCTAGGCCAGGCCTCCAGGTTCTGACGCATGCTAGGCAAGTCTTCCAGGGTCTGATGTTTGCTAGGCCAGGCCTCCACCATTGTACTTCATCTGGAACTTAGTTTCTAAAATCTAATAACTCTCTTGAACAATAAGCCAGCTGCAGGATGTTATAATAGCAAACTGCCAAGAACTATATTGATTATAGAAAGAAATGCCAATACAACAGTTATTTATTGAACACTCACTGTTATTCCAAGTATTTTGTTAGAGTTTGATCTCCACCTCAGAAGGCCATAGTACAGAAGTCTTTGTCTGTTCGCACATTCCTCCATTAAGTCAGGTGGCGCCATCACCACCTCATCTTGGTTTGTTGGTTAGTAATCATAGCGCGTCTGTCTGGTAACTTTCATTTTCTCCACGTGTTTTAATGGTTTAGATGATGTTGATTTGATTAACCTTTATATTCTGTCGGTCTCAAAACCAGGGGCAGTGTACAGTGTTTGTGTATTTCTCACCTGAGGCACGAGCGCAGGTAATATCTACCGTCTGATAACTTTCAGTCCCACATTGTTATAAATCCTGATTTTTTTAACCTTATTATGTTCTGAAATTCAAGCTTTCATGAAAGACTAGTGAAAGATTTATTTCCTCATTTAAAAAAGATACTTTGTTAAGTAAAATGGTTTTTCTTGCCATATGACAAGGAGGGGGCAACTCTAATTTTTCCAAAATCATGCAGTACCTCATGGTTTTTATTGGGGCTTGGATTAAAATGCTTTTTGATACTGTAAGGTTTATTTTTCATTTTCTAGTTTACATTGTTTTCCTTAAATATAAAAAATAATGAACAAAATAAATTTTGACTTTAAAAGGACTGTGTGATGTCTGATTAAGTGAAAGAAAATACATTCAGATTAAAAGTTTTTTTTAATGTCATTCCCAGAGCACCCACATCCATTATTCCTTCAAGTGCAAAATGAAAAAAAAATGACCTTTATCAGTTGTTTACAAATTATATATATATATATAATATTATATTATACTAGATTATATATTAGATATATATTCTAATATATCAATATATATTAGGTAGAGATATATATTAGAGAACTTTTGAAAAGAAGTGGAGTGATGGCTCAGAGATTAAGAACACTGACTGCTCTTCCAAAGGTCCTGAGTTCAATTCCAAGCAACCACTGGTGGCTCACAACCATCTGTAATGAGATCTGGTGCCCTCTTCTGCCCTGCAAGCATACATACATACAGAATACTGTATACATAATTTTTTTTTTTTTTTTT
>NC_022023.1:32020924-32042537 GCF_000317375.1 Microtus ochrogaster | reverse complement strand
TCCTGAGTGAGGTAAGCCAGACCTAAAAAGAGGAGCATGGGATGTACTCACTCATATTTGGATTCTAGCCACAAACAAAGGACATTGAGCCTATAATTAGTGATCCTAGAGAAGCTCCTTCACCCCTCTTGAGGCCAGTGCTTAGATGTTACAGGTGTGGGTAGGAACGCCCTGTGATAGCTGAAGTCTGGCCCTCATACTTGTAGAACAAGTGCTTTTAACCACTAAGCCATCTCTCCAGCTCCCAGCCACACTTAAACAATTTGAAAACAGTGGGTACAGCAGGGTAGATGGAGGTTTGACTACAACTAACCATTGCTCAAGGCTGATGTTACCTATTGGAATGGGCTATGCTGACACATACCACTCCCTTTCACTTTAGACCTCTTTTGCCCATGACTTTTGGCTTAGAAAGGACTTGATACCATTGCACTGTGTGCTGAGGTCATCTAGCTGTATCATCTTTCCCTACTGTCTATCCTAGGCTTTATACTGTAAATGACTGTAATTATAGAATTAATAAGGATTAATGGTTGATATGTCATTAACTTTTTAAAAAAAAAGATTATGGGTGTGCCGGGTGGTTGTGGTACACACCTTTAATCCCAGCATTTGGGAGGCAGAAGCAGTCAGATTTCTGTGAGTTCAAGGCCAGCCTGGTTACAAGAGCTAGTTCCAGGACAGGCACCAAAGCTACAGAGAAACCTTGTCTCGAAAAAACAAAAATAAATAAATAAATAAAAAAGAATAAAGATGATGGGTATGAGTGCTTTGCCTACATTGTGTATATGTGCAGCACCTACATGCCTGATGCCCACTGGGATCCCCTGTAACTGGGAACCTAAACCTAACCCGCTGCCAGATCTACAGGTGTTCTTAGCTGCTGAGCCATCTCTCCAGTCCCTATAACAAGCTTGGAAATAGAAATTTAGCTTAGCTCGAATACCACCTCTTGAATTCTGCAAAGTAATTAAGATCTGAAGATTGGCCTTGTGATGAATCAGCCTACCTCCATCTTAGGCTTGAAAGCCATCTTTTTGTTGTTGGTTTTCGAGACCGAGTTTCTCTGTGTAGCTTTGTAGCCTGTCCTAGAATTCAGTGTAGACTAGGTTAGCCTTGAATTCACAGAGATTGCCCTGCCTCTGCCTCCGGAGTGCTGGGATTAAAGGCATGTGCCACCACTGTCTGGCTTGAAAGCCATTTTTTTTAACTTTATGGGACCTTTCTTTTTTTAATATTTATTTATTTATTATGTATACAATATTCTGTCTGTGTGTATGCCTGCTGGCCAGAAGAGGGCACTAGACCCCATTACAGATGGTTGTGAGCCACCATGTGGTTGCTGGGAATTGAACTCAGGACCTTTGGTAGAACAGGCTCTTAGCCTCTGAGCCATCTCTCCATTTTATAGTAAAGACAAACTAGGTTCATTCCTAGTTATGATTAAATCTCTCTTTCTCAAGGATTGGGTTTGACTCACCTGTAACCTTTGAAAGACCCCAGCTTAGCTGCTGTAACGCCATTTTGCAAGGCTTTAAAACAAACAAGTAAAGTTCAGGGTAAGTTCAGTACTCCTAGGCTGCCAACCAGGATATCTGCAGTCAGATATCTGGCCTAGGAGGGGAACAAAGAGTTCTGGGGAAGACCGCATATGCCCTAGATAGAGCCTAGTCAGCTGTTAGCAGACGTTTGTGTCCCCAGCCAAGAGCCAGGGGGTTTTTCCTCAAGTAAACCCTTCGCAGCATTTGAAGGGACCAATGGGATCCCTGTAACCATGCATCTGCTTCTGTAGGCCTGCTTCTGCTGCCCGTTTCCATATAAAAGACCCCCTGTCTAGCCTGAGTCTTCAGAATAGACTCTGCCCCCCTCAGGTACCTGTGTACTCTCAATAAAGAAACCTCTTGCAGTTTGCAGCCAGTGGTCTGTCTTGCACTGTTCCTTGGGTCTAGGGGTCTCCTCCTGAAGGAAGGTCCTCCCGAGGGTCTTTCACCTTAACTACATACAAATGACTGTACTGCCTGGTCCAAGATATGACCACCTTGCAACCCAGTCCTTTTTTCACAAGAGGTTGTTATCACCAATTTGTTATGCCCACTTCTGTAACCCTGCCTATTTGCCCGCCAAATTCCCCATCACCCCAGAGCTTTAAAAAACCCTTATTTTTCATTTGTCCAAGGTTGACCTCTTGAACTCCGCCTTAGGGGAAAGTAGCTAGTACACACAAATGAAAAACATTGCTTTAATTGCTTGCTTCAACTAATCTGGCCATGATGATTTGGGTCTGTGGTCCTTGCATCTTTGGGATTAACACTGGAGAGATGGCTCAGAAGTTCAAAGGGGAAAATTCTTTTTAATTTGAAAATAAACCTGTGTCAAAGACCCGTGTTATCTTTATGGTGTGTGCACAGGACTTATTAAGGAAATAATAATTAAATTACTGTCTGTCTACCTGAAAAAGAGAGCTCCTTACTGCCCTGGCGAACACAGCATAAAGGTTTTTTCGAGCATCTAAAAAGACTAACAAAAACGCATCTGGTTAGTACTTGGATGGGAGACCGCCTGGGAATACCGGGTGCTGTAGGCTTGTAAAATAAATAAATAAACAAACAAACAAACAAACAAATAAATAAATAAATACGCATCAAGAGAGACATCGGGCATAAATAAATAAATAAATAAATAAATAAATAAATAAATAAATAAATAAAAACGCATCAAGAGAGACATCGGGCATCGTCGCCTAAATCAATGCCCACAAGCTAGAGCGGGTGGCGCAGGACCAGGGCCTTCCGTGGGACCCTGCCAAACAAGGTTTGCTGGGGGCCAGCCGAAAGGTTTGCCGTCAGTATCCAGCCCGCTGGCAACTGTGGGAACTGATCCGACGCCACCCCACGCACAGCTCCAGCCGCAGAGCGGCGCTCTCGGAAGTGACGCGAAGGAAGCGGAAGCACGGCGCGCCGGCTTCCTGCTTGGCGGGGGCGGGGCGGCGGCGATTGTCTGGCGGCCTGGGGCGGCCCCGTGGCGCTGACCCTCTGCCTGTGGGGACGGAGGCGCGCGCCATGGCGGTGTCCGAGAGTCAGCTGAAGAAGATGATGTCCAAGGTGAGCCCGCTTTCTAATGGGCGGCCCCGCGGGCTGGGCTGCGGCTGCCGTCCCTCAGCGGAGCGGCCCTTCCCGCCTTCGCCTCCATAAACAAAAGCAGGATCGTGCCTGGCGCGGCCACTGCTGTCCGCCCGGCGCTGCTTGCCGTCCCAAGCGGCCCTGCCGTCTCCTTGTCCAGCGGGCTGGAGCCTGGCGCTGCTCAGATTCGGCCCGCCCGAGCTCGGGGACTGTTGGTGAAATTGACTCGCTGAAGTAGAGTGGCCAGAAAATCTAGAATGCCAGCCCCTCCCCACTCTGGCGAACTCTGCAGTCCCGTTCCATTGCATGCATTAACTGTGATTAACTCAGTGGTTCGCTTGTTTACTTTGAGTTGAACTTAAAATTCTCAATGCTTGACTGGTGGTGTGGATTTTTTCTTTCACTTTTAAATACTTTACATATTAATCACGGGACAGCCGACTCCAGGATGCTTTCTCTAATTTGCCAAATTTAATTGAAGTAAAATCTATGTAATATGGTTGAGCCCTAACTCCTCCATTTCATCGAATTGGCTTTGATACTTTTATCAAAGCAAGAAGGATAGAAATCGGTGTTTTAAAGAGGTTTTCAGTTTACAAGGAAACACGAATAAGCTGAAACACGAATAAGCTGGGCGTGGCGGCGCAGGTCTTTTAATTCCACCACTCCCAGGCCGACAGATTGTGAGTTCCAGACCAGCCTGGGATATACAAACCCTGTTTCAAAGCAAACAAAAAACGATGTTAAACAAAAATAGACTTTTTCTAGTAAATTCATGACCATAGTCCTTGAAGGCTGAACCTCTATGTTTTCGTTGTTGTCTAAGCGTATCTTTTAGGCGTCTTGATTTTTCTTTTTTTTAATAATCCCTGTAGTTATCCCTAATAACAGAGTGGGGTTAGGGGAAACCTTATCTATGTAGTAATGTTTATCTTCATTTCTTTTTCAAAGCTCCAATTAAGCTTTTAGAGCCGTGGTTCTCTACTTTCCTAGTGCTTTGACCCTTTAATACAGTTCCTCATATTGTGATGACCTCCAACCATCGAATTATTTCATTGCTACTTCAGTAATTTTGCTACTGGCTCGTTATGGCTAGTTACATAAACATCTGTGTTTTCCAATGTGGGTTATGACCCACAGGTAGAGAACCACTGTTTTAGAGGAACCTGATGTAGCCCATTAACTTCATCTGATTGGGGAATCAGATATTCTGGCCCATGCAGAGAGAGAGTTTTAATATTACTACAGACCATTTTTCTCCTTTGAACATTATCTTAGCTGCCATCCTAAACAGGTTTTCATTAATACTGGTTGAGATTTTATCAATTAAGTATATTTCTACTGTAAGTCGGTTTTGCTTTATGCAAATAACTTTGTTCATATCATCAACCTTCTGCTTCTATGCACAATATTTTGTTTACAATAGAAGATGAGTCACTACTGAGTAGAAGAAAGAAAGTGGTCACATTAGAAGTTGCTGTTGAGCTGAATGTGGTGGCACCCACCTTAATTGATTGGGAGGCAAAGACAGGCAAATCTGAGTTTGAGGCCAGCCTGGACCTCATAGTGAGACCCTGCCTCAAAAAAATAAAAAAAGTGCTCTTGTACCATAAACTGTGGGATGCAACAGTGTGAACAATTAGACTAAAATTGTACTTCTGAACTTAATCACACAGAGACCAACACTATCAAAGTCATAGTGGTAGTGTAGGAAAGTTGACAACAGCCTTTGAGGAGAGAAAGTAGAGTAGGAAGAAATAGCCCACAATGGCAAGGATGCAGTTTTCTGTCAGGTAGCGAAGGGAGCCGTGCCATCTCAGCAGAACCCTGACAGTAAAAGGAAATGAGCTTGGGAGTAATCTGGGGTGAGAACATTCTAGGAAAAGGAGAAGCAAGTGCAGAGGCTTGAAGCAGACGTTTGTCAGCTAAAGGGTAGTGGTGTGGCTAGCTGAAGAGCGGAGCAGAACATCGAGTATCAGTGATGTGGGAGATTCAGAGGACCTTGTAGGCCAGTGTGAGGACCTTGGCATTTGATTGGATTATGATAGGAAACAATTGGAGCCAGATGTAGAAACCTTTAATAGCAGGTTTCTGTGACTTCAAGATCAGACAAAGCTACACAGTATAACTCTGTTCCCCTCACCCCCCCAAAAAAGCATACGTATGGGTGTGTGCACATGAATGCAGGTGCACACAGAGACCGAAGGTATTGAATCCCTCTGAAGCTAGAGTTACAGGCATTTGTGAAGCACCTAAGCATGAGTACTGGAAACTGAGCTCCGGTCCTCTTCAAGAGCAGTACATTCCTCTAACCATGAATGTCTCTAGCTTCCTCCTCCCCCATTTTGAGGATCTCATTATGTAGACCAGGCTGACCTCTCGCGGAGATCCCCATGTCTCTGAGATCCACTGAGACTAAAGGCATAGGCCACAACACCCAGCCAAGTTGATGGAAATGGTACCAGGACTGCTCGGGTGTTCCTCGGGTGTAAGAGCGGGAGGGAGACAACACCTGCCTTTGCTACCGCTGCCGCAGACCATGGTTGTAGCTCTGAAGGTAGAAGTCAGATTCTGGAGATAGATGTATCGTTAAGGTTTGTTAAAGGATTTATTTTTAAGTATACATCTGTATGTATATGTACATATGGGTGCCCACGGAAGCCAGAAGAGGGCATTGGAGCCCCCGGAGCTGGAGTTACAGGCAGTTCTGAATCTCCCAATGTGAGTCTTGGGAACTGAACTTGGTTCCTTTGTAAGAGGAGCAGGTGCCCTTAGTCACCAAGCCATCTCTTCAGCCCAAGATTCTGGATACATTTTAAAGGTAATGCTGAGGTGGATTTGCTGTGGGTTGAGAGAGAGAGGCTCAAGGATAATTTCCAAGGTTTGGTACAGCTGCAAGAGTGAGGATGTGGGAAGAATAAAATTGGGAAGATGGTAAGGAATTTTGTTCCTCATTGGTTTGACGTTCATTGGATATGCATCTGTTAAAATAGCAACTGGATATACACAGTACTCCCTCTTCCCCTACCCACGGGCAGTACTTTCCAAGACAAAGCAGATATATTGAACCCGTATATATAGTACTTTTTGCTGTGTATCCCTATAAGAAAATTTAACTTAGCTGGATGGTGATGGCTCACGCTTTTAATCCCAGCACTTGGGAGGCAGAGGCAGGTGGATCTCTGTGAGTCAGCTTGGTCTACAAGAGCTAGTTCCAGGACAGTCTCCAAAGCTACAGAGAAACCTTGTCTCGAAACCCCCCCCCCAATTTAACTTACAAGTTCGTTACAGTAAGTTAATGATAATAAATGTAGCAGGGTAGAATAATTAGAAACTATATTCTAATACAATTTCTGGCATTGCTGCTCTTGAACTTCAGGCCCATTGAGTAAATTAGATCTTTGAGCACAGCACTGGGACAGTTGACCTTAGGCCTGTCAGTCACCAACAGGTGGGGTAGCTATATAGTGTGGATATGCTGGGTAAAGAGATGACTCACTGCCTGGGCAGGGCAGTGAAACTGGCATTTTCATCAAGATGCCATGTTACTTAGAAGTGCACTTTAGCTAGATGGCGGTGCTGCGCACCTGTAGTCCCAGCACTTGGGGCAGAGGCGGGTGGATCTCTGTGTTCCAGGACAGCAAGAGCTACAGAGAAACCCTGTCTTAAAAAACAACCCCCCCCCCCAAAAAAAAAGAAGAGAAACAGCAAAGGGTGAGAAAGAAGCTTTGATACTTTAAAAAAAACAAATGAACTTTGGTTTTTTAACTTTTTCATTACATTTATGTGTGTTTGCACACGCAACCGTGAGCATATGGAGATGAGAATATAACTTGTAGAAGTCCATCCCTTCTTTCTGCCATGGAGTCTTGGGAGATTGGATTCAGATTTTCATGCCTTTACCTGCTGAGCCTTCTTACCAACCCATGAACACGTTTTAAGAGGAAGAAATCAGCTTGGTCAAATACCACTTATAAATAAAACGAAGACAGAATTGGACACAGCAGACCATATAGCAGGCATTGATGACTTTAATAAGCACTTTTGATGAAGGCTGATTTTGCTGAGGCAAAAATCATGCATGCTTCCCTTATGACCTCTTTTCCCACCACAGAAAATCCTACACACTTTGTGCTCCGACATAGCCAGGTCTACTCACATCTCACTGTTCCGTGATAGAATGTCCACAGCTGTAGTAGGTTTAAAGAGAGACATTACACAGTGATTGCTGACACCACAGGAATACCCAGACACTTGTTTCTTCCAAGTGAAGAATGGCCAACCATCTCTGCAGTGAACTTGATAAAGAGATAAAGAGCATAAAAATCTTGACTCTCATAACTTTTAGATCCAAAAACTAATGTAAAGGGTTGTGTATATTAAAATATACCAAGAGAGCCGGGCGGTGGTGGCACACGCCTTTAATCCCAGCACTCGGGAGGCAGAGGCAGGCGGATCTCTGTGAGTTCGAGACCAGCCTAGTCTACAGAGCTAGTTCCAGGATAGGCTCCAAAGCCACAGAGAAACCCTGTCTCAAAAAACCAAATATATATCAAGAGAATGAAATGAGCAGCCATTTATAAATTATGGGACCTTCCATAAGTCAGGTGGACAGGTTTGCAACAAAGAAGTTCCAAGAGGTTAAACTAGCGGTGAGGCTCTCACTGTTAGCTGAATACTAGGTTAAATGTGGGCTCTCCATATGATTAATATAATTTAGCAATAAAGAGCCATTACACTGATGCTTTGCCTTGTGCTTGTATTAGTCTCTGTTGGAATAACTGATGGCTTATTTATGGTTTGGTTTTGTTTTCTGTACTGAGAGAATTGAACCCAGGCCCATAGGTATGCTGGGTGAGCTTTCCCTCTGGGTGACATCCCCAGCAGCTAAGTGTGTTTCTGCTTTTTAAGACAAGCCCATTAAGAGCTTTGCATGGATGGAGCTTGTCAACCTATGAGTGTCAGTGTTATGATCGTTAGCTCCTGACAGATATGCCTAAAGCAGTGTGCTTGTTCTAGAGTGGAGAAGACCAGTGGGTGAGAACAGTGCCGTGAGTGATCTTGACAGTGAATGCTACACTGAGAAAGATTTTGTTAAAAGAGAAAAACACAGTGTAGTCTCTGAGTGGCCTGTAATTCTCCAGTGTCTTAGGACTTGAGGCAGATCATTTCGCAGCTAGATTAGTCAACAAAAGGAAACCCCATGAATTTTTTTTTTTTTTTTTGGATAGGACCTTTTTTTTTTTCAAGACAGGGTTTCTCTGTAACTTTGGAGTGTGTCTTAGAACTAGCTCTTGTAGACCAGGCTGGTCTCAAACTCACAGAGATTCTCCTGCCTCTGCCTCCCGAGTGTTGGGATTAAAGGCATGCGCCACCACCACCCTGCGGTAACTTTTTTTTAATGCCTGCATGGATGTCCATGCACCTTGTGCGTGTCTACTGCTTGCAGAAGCCAGAAGAGGGCATTGGCTCCCTTGGTTCTGGAGTTACACAGTGTTGTGAACTGCCATGGGGATGCTGGGAATCCGTCCTGGGTCCTCTGGAAGAATAGCTAGTGCTCTTACCTGCTCGTAACCACCGAGCCCTTTGGATGGGGCCTTTGACCCTGATTAAGTGCTAAAGTAGTAGTGAGCCGCTCCGTTAAGAGTTCACGCAGGTGGCAGTAAAGAGAAGAGAGCCTGGGCCCTCGGACTTTAGTGTTAATGATGACTCGGAGATCCAAGAAGACTACAACAAGGGAAATAACATTTTCAGGAAATCCAGCCTGGCGGTGGTGGCACACACACCGCCCAGCACTTGGGGGCAGAGGCAGGCGGATCTCTGTGAATTCCAGAACAGCCAGAGCTACACAGAACTCTGTCTCAAAAAAGAAAGCAAATCGGTCAATAAAGTGGTGTACATTGGTTTTGAGTAAACTTTGTACTTTTTTCTTTTTAGTACAAATACAGAGATCTAACTGTCCGTCAGACTGTCAATGTCATCGCTATGTACAAAGATCTCAAACCTGTATTGGATTCGTATGGTAAGTTAATGGGTCGAGAATATCCATCACTGTGTTTGAGTTTGTTCCTTGTGTTCTTAGCTACAATTTTCTTGTTTTCCTTTTCAGTTTGTTGGGTTTCCAGCTGAGGTTGAACTTACGCCTAATAAAGATGTCAGGACACAGGAGAGTATATGTCTGAAAAAAAAGCGAGTGCTTTTAAGTCTTAAAAAGCGTTACCTTGACACAATACTACACAAGTTTAGGCTTGGGAGATATTTGTTTTTCTGTGCTGGAGATCACACCTAAAGTCTCATATGAGCATGCATACCTCCAGCCCATAGGAGGAAAATTTAAAGATAATTTAGTTTATCATTTTCTAAAGTTTTTTTCCCAAAATATTTAAAGAAGCATGCTACAGCAAACGTGTAGGTCATACGACAACCTAGAGGAGTCTGTTCTAGGGATTGTACTTGGGTCATCAGGCTCTGCAGCTGTGCTCTGCCCAGAGCGTCATCTTGCCAGGCCTTTTACCAGAGTTGTGAAGACAGTTGCTAAGAGCAGAATTCTGTGGTTAAGTTTTAACAGTTACAGATTAAACAACATTACATGTATCCAGGAAGCATGAGCCTATGATCTCAGCTACTCAAGAAGCTGGAATCTGAGGATGACTTGAGCCTAGGAATCTCTGCCAGCCTGGGCATTAAATGAAGTCAGTCAGTCAGTCTGCCTGTCTCTGTGTCTGTCTCCCCTCGCCTCTCAGTTTTTTTTTTTTTGTTTTGTTTTTTTTTTTTGTTTTTTGTTTTTTTTTTTGTTTTTCGAGACAGGGTTTCTCTGTGATTTTGGTTCCTGTCCTGGAACTAGCTCTGTAGACCAGGCTGGTCTCGAACTCACAGAGATCCTCCTGCCTCTGCCTCCCGAGTGCTGGGATTAAAGACGTGCGCCACCACCGCCCGGCCTCGCCTCTCAGTTTTTAAAACTCGGTTTCACTGTAGCAAGATGTCTTAGGCTTATCAGTGCGCCAAAGTGCAGCCTGTGGTGAAGCTGAGAGGTGGTGTGCCATGCAGGGATTGCCAGGATCTTAGTCCCCGATGCTCAGCACTCCCTTCCCCACAGCACCTCTCTTCTCAGGAGCACAGCTCAAGCCAACTTGGGACTAACTGTCCCTTATGTTTTATAAACCTGCAAACTTTTGGTTTTGGTTTTGTTTCTTTTTAAGTGCAGCAGGCTTTTCTGTCCTCAATGGAATGCTTCTACAGTCCCATTAGTTCCACTTTGAACACACGAGGGTGCCAGGGCTGAGAGGAAACCATGTTGCCTCCTGTCCACTATGAGGTCCTTGGCTCTGGAGGCAGAAAACTGGGTTTTGTCGCTGAGACTTTGTAAACTGCATTCACTGCAGGGCTTGGAAACAGTGGGTCTGTGGAGAGGTGGGGGTAACAGAGGGTCTGCCTTATTTCTGCCCACATAATGCATTGACTATGAAACTCCTCATGGGACCAAAATTAATGCCAAAGTGGCTCCAGTAGGCCAGGCTCTGGACTCCAACTCAAGAGATCAACCTGCCTCTGCCTCCTAAGAGCTGGGATTAAAGGTGTGTGGCTTTTACTGCATGCTGAAACTAACTGTTAATCAAAACTGATAGAGTCTAACACCATCACACAGATTTTATATGGCTAAACCCAGCCTAAGCTATTATCAAAATACTTTTAGAGTAAACAACACTGTAAATTTAAATGTAGTGTTTCAACATAGGAATATTTTTGTTTTGTTTGATTTTTAAGATTAGATCTAATTCTAGCCTAAGATGTCCTGGAACTTACGACATGGCTCAGGCTGTCATTGAATTCATAGTGATCCTCCTGCCTCAGTGTCCCAGGTACTTTCAAGAACGTCTTGTAACTCTAAGATGCACAAAGTTAGACAGTTGTCAGCAGAATAGCTGGTGTCGCCAGTGTAACTGTGTGTGCTCGCCTTGTTTGTTATAGCACGTGTCAGCTTTTCTCACTAAGAGGTTATCTGGGAAAATCCACCAACTTGCTGGAAAGGCTGTGGTTCAGTCTCTGACTGCAGTCAGTGATCTCTTGACTCCATTGTTGTGGGCCTGAGGTGGGGAAAGCATCGTGGCAGAAGGATATCGTGGAGGAAAGCTGAAGGAAGAGAGAGGTCCGGGATGAGAGATGCTCCAGCTTGGTCTACCCACTTTAGTAATGCCGTCACTATGAACACTTTGGTGATTGATTCACCGCTGAGGCTGTGCTTCCCATGGTCTGGTCACTTCTCTGGGGCCCATCAGTAGGCAACCGAGACCTCAACACAAGAACCTTTGAAGGGTGTTTCATATTGAATCCATATGGGGGTCCGTACAAGCTTCACAACTGGCAGCAAAATGTTCTGTGGAGAGGCAAAAATGAAATTTGGCTCAGCACAGCTTAGCCAGGCTGGTTCACACTTCTGGAGTCTGATGCCAGGCAGTTTAATTTTTACATACTTAAATACAGTGAAACTTTGGAAAAAAGTTTCTTCGTGATAATTATCCCAACAAAGCTTCAGGCATGACTACATCTAAACTCCCTTGCAAAGTATTTGTCTTTTGCAGAGCACCTGGGACCTCTTCAGCAAGAATGGGTCTATTTACTGAGAAATAATGCTCAGGACAAGAGCCTGGGGAGAAAGGGTTTGTAATAAGCATAATAGCAAACTCGCGTAAAGTGCATGGGACCTCTCATGTGGTTGGGTTCTAGTGACTGAGAAACTATCTCAGAATTCTGGGGGAATTTGGGTGAGAACTGGCTCCACAGACTAACAAAAGATCATCAGGGTATCAAACAGTATCTCCTCCGGCTTTCCATGTAAACATTGCTACTTTCTTCTGTTAAAGAAAAGCCTGTATGTTTAACAATGTGGACCTTGTGTCCTACAAATCCGTAGTACAGCCTTTACCCTGTGTTACAGTGTTCCAAACAATCACTAAAAATGAAGCAGTTCATGCAGCACAAATTATGCAAAAGATAGAAAAGGCATTGAGATTCATTTTCATCGTCGGCACCAACTTGGCAGCTTACAACTGTCTATAACTCCAGTTCCAAGGGATCTGCCACTCTTTTCTGGCCTTTATGGACTCCAAGCATGTACATAGTACATTTTGTCAGCAAAATACTCATTCACCTAAAATATGGGTTTGTTTACTTATTTGTTTGTTTGTCTTAAGAAAAAAGAGAACCAGGCCGTGGTGGCCCACACCCTTAATCTCAGCACTAGTGAGGCAGGCAGATCTCAGAATTCAAGTCTAGCCTGGTCTATAGAGTGAGTTCCAGGCCAGCCAGGACTACATAGTGAAACCCTGTCTCAAAAACAAATGAAAGAGACAGGCAGACATGGTAAGTAAGTTGGAGAGATGGCCCAGCAGTTAGGAGCACATATTACTTTTCCAGAGGACCCATGTCTAATTCCCAGCATTTGCATGGCAGTCACAACAGTTTGTAACTCCAGTTCCAGGGGATGTGGTGCCCTCTTCTATCCTCCATGCACACATGGTCCACTTATATACGTGCAAGCAAAACACACATAATTTAAACATAAATGCATTTTGAAAGATGTCTGTACTTAACTGTGGAAGTGTCTCTGTTTTCAGTACTGTAGTTTGATTCCACCTTGAGATTGAGAATGACAGGATTTCTGTGTAAGTGAGGGTGGTCTTGAACTTCTGATTCTCTTGTCTTCACCTTTCAAGCTCTAGGATTATAGGCATGTACCGCCATGCCCAGTTTATGCAGTGCTGGCGATAAACCCAAGGCTTAAAGCACATAAGCACTCTTCCAACTTGGCCACAGTGAGTGGGGGCTTCTAAAATGAAATGATGGTTAGCTTTTTGTATGGCATCACTTGGCAGTGACTTCTTCCTCCTTTTTAGCATCACTAGGGATCAAGTCCAGGGTCTTGATTCTAGACAAGTGGTTCATTTAAACTATACTCAGTCTTGATGATTTTTATTATTTACTGATATATTTATTCTTAAAATTGTTTAAAAAAACAACTTATTGGGAATATAATTTTGGCATAATCATAGGCATCCATCTCAGGCCTACAGTCCAGTAATTTCAGAATGTTATGGGTTTTTTGTTTTGTTTTGGGTTTTTCAAGACAGGGTTAGTCTGTGCAGCCCTGGCTGTCCTGGAACTCCCTCTGTACAACAGACTGGACTCAAACTAACAGAGATCTACCTGCCTCTGCCCCCCAAGTGCTGGGATTAAAAGGCATGTCCCATTACTGCCTGACTCTTAGAGTGATTTTTTTTTTAAATTGGCTTGGAATTGTCTTAGTTGGAGACCCAAAGCTTGTATTTGGGAATGCCCCACTCAGATCCATTTTTACAGGAAACCCAAAGCTTTTTAAGCCAAGTCAACAAAGGAGTCTTATTACTGACAAGTTAACCTCATTTCCTAGTTAACTGGTGTTTCTGAAAGAGTAACTTACATGGTGATCTGTACAAAAATGCTCATGATTAAATTTTGTTTTTTCCTTTCAGTTTTTAATGATGGTAGCTCCAGGGAGCTGGTGAACCTCACTGGAACGATCCCTGTGCGTTATAGAGGTAAATGATATTTATGTATCTGCTGACAAGAACATGCTGCCAAGGAGTTACGGCCTTCTTGACAAAAGAGCCTTTTAACTCCAGTTCTGACTCCCCTTTATTTAGCAGCAGCACCTCACAGTTTTGCTTTGTCTTAACTTTTCTATCAGGTAGCAGCAAAGAGGTGCCTCACAGTAGATGGGATTTGCTGTTTCGTGGGATCAGCACTGTAGAGGGGTCTTAGGTGTCTGCTGTTTCAGCCTCTCACCATTCACACCTTTCTGACTGTGGGAAGCTGGACTGTAGTGAAGTGGTGCTTTAATTTAAAATAGGGACACAGTTAGATTTGTTTTCCTGCTGTGCAGTCTGAATTTTGTGACCTTGGGCACCCACAGCGTTCGGGAATAGTACCTAACTCAGGCACTGACAGTTCATGGAAGCGATACATGTAAGGCTTGGCACGTAGCCTGGTGTGCACTAAGCAAACAGTCAAAGGCACCTGTTACTTACGGCTATGCTATCGGTAATGATGGCTTTGGATCACTTGACTCTTTCAACCAGTCGATTCTCTGCTGAGTATAAGTGACAAGTGAGCATTTAGTTTCTTAAGAGCCCATTCTGCTTCGGGACAGTTGTGTTTGATAATTATTCCTTATGGCTAGCTAGGACATAAATGTCCCCAGAGAGAGGGGCTGGGGTCAGGGCGAGGACCACCTTCAGAGGCCCTGCCCTAGTGACCTAGTTCTGTAAGCTAGGCATCAGAATATTGCCATCATCTGGGGAACAAGCATTGACCTTGGGGGATATTACACAGCAGTCTGTGATTGCAGTGCAGTGAGGTTCAAAGGGAGAAGAAGGACACATAGGAAGATCACTGTCAGTCATTTGTGCCTGACATAGTCCCAGGGTAACTGAGAGCATCTGGGACGAATGTAAGCCTAATTACTACCTTCAGCATTGCATGGGGGAATGAGCTCTGGTGGGAATGCAGGTTGTGGAAGTGTATGAATATTGATTTTATCTAAGGGAAGCCTGCTTTTTCCCCTCAGCCATTCTTCATGAGTCAGCATACACGTCCAAGTTATTGTAGGGATTCCTTCCCCCCACCCCCTTCTCCAAAAAGGGAATTCTAACTGTTGGTAATAAACCTAAGGCTTTGTGTATTACAGTTACACATTGTAGATGTGTTTGGGGGCTGAGAAAAAACTTGGAAGCTCCACTAGCATCTGATTTCTTTAGGTGAAACATGCTTACGTATTTCTTCCTGCTGGGCTTGTAAAGGTGAAAGTGAAACCCATGTACTTCAGTGTTGAAATGGTTGCTTGGGACATTTGAGAGCACTAAAGGCTGGTTTATGTTTAATGTGGTAGCTGTTGCGTCTTTTGAGATCCAGTATTGAACTACGGTAGTCAGGTTTCTATTTCATAAAAAGAGGAGAGGGTAACAGCACTGATTCTGAGTAATTACCACCAAAGCTGCCACAAGCATGGGTCTGGTGGAAGACTCAGCAAGGCACCTGCTACCATTGAAGGGTAGAAGCTGGCTTTGGAAGGGAGTGGGTGTGTCTCTGTCCTCCCTTCCTCTTTCCCGCCAGGCCTTTAGCTGGAATGACAAGAGTCAAGCAGCAAATGTTAGGTTGAGTCAGAAGAACTTCTCCAGTAGCAAGCAGTCAGCACTTTTACCCCTCAGGTGTGGCTTACAAACCAAATCTCCAAGAAACAGCTTAAATTTTAAAATAGAAATAATGCTTTTGCGGGCAGTAGTGGTGATGTTTGTTGCTCTCAACTTCATATATTATACTCCTGGAAACTAGTAAAAGTAAAGTAATTGAGATTTCTTCTTTTCTCTCAGGTAATACGTATAATATTCCAATATGCCTGTGGCTGCTGGACACATACCCATATAATCCCCCTATCTGTTTTGTGAAACCTACTAGTTCAATGACTATTAAAACAGGAAAGCATGTGGATGCAAACGGGAAAATCTACCTACCGTATCTGCATGACTGGAAACACGTACGTATCCTGTGGTTCCTTGAGTGATTGCATGTGTGTTCTGCTCACTGGCATCTATCTGCAGTTTACACTTTGGGAAGATTCCAAGGACAGTAAGTAAATTCAGACAGTGGACCAGTCACTGAACTGAGGCAGTTAGAAAAGACTCATTTATTCCTTTGTTTCGTTTTTGGTATTGGTGGCTTTTGTTGGTTGGCTGGTTGGTTTATTAGAGTGTCATCCAGGCTGACCTCAAATATGTAAAGATCCATGCTGCCTCAGTTTCATAAGTACTAAGATGCAGACGTAAGCTACAATACTAACCAGGTGGAAAGGTTCCGTAACAGAATCTATAATGCTTATTCATCATTTTATTTACTTGAATTAAACTTACAAAAACAGACAAGGTTCAGAGGTAGAATATTTTTTTATAAAAATAGGTACACTGATGGGATCTGTTTGAGGAACTCAATCTTATTCTTAAAAATATCGCTGTCCAGGATAATATCTTGTGTTTCTGCTGATAGTGTAACTCGCAGGGCAGCATTTGCACTACAGATAACCTAGGCCTGTATTACAATACAGGTGTTCTCTAGAGGAACAGAACCAGTACAGTGAATACGTTACAAAGGAAGCTTTTATTTTTAATATTTTTTATTTATTATGTATACAGTATTCTGTCTGCATGTATGCCTGCAGGCCAGAAGAGGGCACCAGACCTCATTACAGATGGTTGTGAGCCACCATGTGGTTGCTGAGAATTGAACTCAAGACCTTTGGAAGAGCAGGCAATGCTTTTAACCAGTGAGCCATCTCTCCAGCCCAGCTTTTTTATTTTTTAAGATTTATTTATTTTTATTTTTTGTGTATGAATGTTTTGTTTGTATGTGTCTATGAACCACATGTGTGCCTGGTCCCTGTGGAAACCAGAAGAGAGTATCAGATCCCCTGGATCTGGTGGTGGCAGGCAGTTGTG
This sequence comes from Microtus ochrogaster, assembly GCF_000317375.1. NCBI lineage: Eukaryota > Metazoa > Chordata > Mammalia > Rodentia > Cricetidae > Microtus > Microtus ochrogaster. The sequence continues at coordinate 32,025,895 of NC_022023.1, read as the reverse complement.
AGCTAACATGTGGGTGCTGGGAACTGAACCCAGATTCTCTGCGCCGGTGTTCTTCACTGTCGAGCCACTTCTCCAGCCCTACAAAGAAGACTTACGAGGTTGGTTTATATGATAGTGTTGGGTAAACCAACAGTGGCAGTCTATACATTAGAGAGGCTGAGAGCCCAATAGTTCCTCAGTCCCTGAGGATGAATACCTCAGCAGTCCCAGTCTGTGCTGATGGCCTGGAGAGTACTTGGAGATCCAGTGGTTTTCAGTCTGCATTAGAAAGCCAAACCTCAGACACTGGGTTCCAAGTGGTGGTGGCAGTGGGGTGGATACATGGGTGGACTAACAAGCTAGAAGTGGAAGATGGGCGGGAAAAAGCAACGCTGCTTTGCCCTCTAACCTCTTGAAAGGGAGAACTTAGAGATAGAGTGAGCTTGTGAGAGCCTGCCTTGAGCTGGCCCAGTCCCTTCTGTTGAGGTGATCCTCACTGGGTGCTGTTTCTGGAAGGCTTGTGCCTGCTCTGTACTTTTTCACAAGTGATTACTACACCAAAAGGAGAACTGTGGGTAAAAACGATACATCTGTGTTTCCATGCTCATGTAACCCATTGTCTGCTGTGAACATCGATGTGTTCAGGAAAATAGCTGGGGCCAGCCACATGACTTCATGAGTACAGGTACAGGCCACACAGCCTGGTGACATGAGTTTGACCCCTAAACTCAAGTCAAGGTGGAAGGAGAGAATTAACTGCGAGTTGTCTTCCAACCTCCGTGCACACTGGGTGATGTATGTGCTTGTGCACACACATCGAATAATAAAAAGCCAAGAGTGAAGAGTGTCAGACTGAGTGCAGACTTTAGTAATAACAACAACAAAAAATGCCAAACTCTTCTATTTTACTGAGAAATAATTATGGCTGACTTGATTTCCTGTTTCACCTCTTTTTAGCCACGGTCAGAGTTGCTGGAGCTTATTCAGATCATGATTGTGATATTTGGAGAGGAGCCCCCAGTGTTCTCCCGACCCACTGTTTCTGCATCCTACCCGCCATACACCGCAACAGGGCCACCAAATAGTAAGTGTGATTGTGATCTGATATTAAAGTTTGCAGAAATGAAGAGTAAAACTCTTAAAAATGTTACTTTGCTTTTTAGCTTGTCTTGTTAGTGGAGTTTGGGGAGATGTCCTGAGGCCCCATGTCCACGTATACAGGTTCCTACCAAAGACTGGTATTGGGGCTTCCATCTGTGGGTAGAAGTCGGAGTGTGAATGTTCTGGATTCCAGAGTGGAAGAGAAGATGCCAAATGGAGCTAGAAGTTTTAAATTATGCATGCCATGGAAAAGCCTTACTTGACCACCTGGAAAGCAGGTGTAATTTGAAAGTTAGCCTGAGGTCTCTCTGACACTCCAGGGTCAGTGTGGTAGAGAATTAATTGCAATCAACTAGCTCATCCCTTGAGCTGTTCTGGGTATACACAATTGGACATCTAGCTCTGTGGTGCTTCTCTACGGTACAGCCAATTTGTGACTACCTTGTTGGCGGGATGAGGGCACGGGCACAGTACTGGTCCACTCCTGGGACAGCTCTGCTCTGTCCCTGTTCTGTTTATGTAAACGACTCTTGCTGCTACTTCACAATCATCCTGGGTAGTTAAGAGTTGGTTGTACTTAACTTGTTTTGACATTTTTGTTTTGTACTGTTTTTGTTGTATTTTAAGTTGTGATTCTGACAAACTTCTCTTTGGTGACCAATTATGTGAACTTTATTTCTTTCTACCTAAAGTCATTCATTCTCTTGTTTTTAGTCTGTTTTTCCTGGAGTATCTTGATCCATGGGCAGAATGGGAATGTGAAAGAAGGACTCCTCTCCTCTCCCTCCCAGAGTAAACTTGGCTTTAGGACGAGTGCTTCCTGTATTAAGGATGTTAGTGATTTGTCTTAGTGAAGTCCTGTTGACTGAGGGTTTTACGTTTAAAGCACTAAATATTTCCTAGTCTGATGCCCTCATTTATTTGCTCAGATCACTTTGTTACCACTTAGACAAAGGGAACAATTCTTTATTTCTTTCAGTTTCACCATGGCTTTGGAAATAGAGTGTTCCGGAAAGAAACCGCACTGGTCAATGTTGCAATCCAGTTTTGCATTCACTGTCTCCTTAGGCACTGAAAAGCTAGTTTAAGTCAAGCACTGTATTGTCATCTCTTCCAGTTTTAGTAGCATTTTAGACATCTAGGTGGTAGCCATCTTATCATCAGGATGGCTGTGAACAAAGGTCTGGATTGCTCCCATACGTGTCCTAAGTAATAGCCAAGAGGCTTTGATACATATTAGAATAAATAGTTAATAGTTGAGAAATCACTGCTCAGAAAATTTTTTATCTCTTCAGGGTAATTTTTGAATGATGAGTCATGCTACAAGACATTATTAAAATCAAGTACAATAGTGTGTGCCTGTAGTTCCAAAGATTTTGGAAGTTTTGCCAAGAGATTGTGTGAGCCTAGAGTTCAGAGCCTGTCTGGGCAGCATAGTGAGACACTGAGTCTGTAAAAAGTCAGCATCATGGGACTGGAGAGACAGCCCAGTAGTTAAGAACACCTGTTGCTCTTGCAGAGGACCCATATGGAAGTTTACAACTATCAATAAGTCTACTTGTAGGGAATCCTTTCCCTCTTCTGAACCCTCGGGTACCAGACACACATATGGAGCATCTAAGTAATTGCAGGCAAGACACTCAGACACATAAATTTAAAGCCAGCATTATATCCAAACCTCAGTTTTTAAAAAAGATTTATTTTAGTTGCATGTGAGTGTGTTTATGTGGGTATGTGGATATGAGGGCAAGTGCCTCAGAAGGCCAGAGGCAGCAGATCCCCTGTACCTGGAGTTGCAGTCATTTGTAAGCTGTCTGGTGTGGGTACTAAGACTAGGACTCAGGTCCTCTGCAAGAGCAGTACTTGCTTTTAACCTCTGAGCATTTCTCTAGCCCCTCAAACGGGGTGTGTGTGTTTGTGTGTGTGTGTGTGTGTGTGTGTGTGTGTGTGTGTTGCTTCTTAACCATGGAACCATCTCTCCAGGCCCTTCAGTAACTAGTTTTTAAGATAGGAAAAGAAATATTACTACTCTGAGATACTGGTTTGCACATTGGAGAAAGTAGCATGGAAGTGAATGATACTGACCATGTGTGTTGCTGATACTTAACAGTGGACTCGCCTTTTCTCCGAGATCCTACTTGAAAAGTGTCTGTGTGTGGAATGGGATTGTGACATTTGGGGGACTTTTTTTGTTTTTTAATGAAATACTGAATCTCATCCTTCATTATACTTACGCAAAGTATTACCGCATCTACTGAAACATTCTAACAAGAAGGCTGTGAACCCTGATTTGTTGGGCTGGTAAAGGCTTCCAAGCCTGTTGTTGATAGCAGCCCAGCGTACTTCTCCCACTTGCTTATATTCTGTCCTCTAGGTCATTCTTTGAAGGCTCCGTGTCTCTTTTTCTTCGAGCTTCATCTGTCATTCCTCTACTGGATCACTTTTGTTTCCTCTGCCTCTTAGGTTTAGATTAGCTCCTTCCCTGGATGATCCCATAGATAGCACTCTGTGCTTTCCCTGTCAGCACAATTAGCAGAACACAACCACTTGTGACTCTCTGTGGCCCCAGCTAGATTCCCAGCAACATGTGGCCAAGGATTCCTTCTCGTCTCGTGCCTTCCCTTCTTAGCATCCTCTTCTCTTCTTCTCTTCACCTTCCTCCATCTCCCCTTCGTCAGACCCTGCTTCCTATCACATAGAAGGCAATAAAACACTTGTTTGTTGACTTAAGTGCTGATTCACTTGGATCTAATAAGGAAAGTTTGAGTGCAATTGCCTCTGAAGGCAAGTCCTTTTCCATCGAGGCCAAAGCTAGCCTTTGGTACCACTGACCAAGTGGGTCCGAATGAATGAAAGCTCTTGAAGACTAATGACTTTTAACTTTTTTTCCCCATAGTATTTCCAAGCTTTTTTTAACCGGTCTAGATGGGTGTGAATGTAAGTTTTTATAGGATTTCTTACAGTGATTTGGAGTCTTGGGTTCTCAAACAAGCCAACAAAACCAACTGTGCAAATCAGTCAATATGGTCTTCAGTGTGCCAGGATTTCTTAGATGCAGAGGCAGGTTACCACCTAAGGAGCAGGTCTTAGAGCAAATGGGGCCAGCGTGACCTTCTAAACTACAGATGAATATGATGCTGTAGAGCTGACCAGATTGACCTATCTGCCAGTCACTTCTTGTTGGGGTTTGCATGAGTATTGTCACGCAGTTTAATGACTTGAGACTTAATTGACTTCAAAATATTTATTCCTTAAAGAACTGTTAGTTCCTTAAAGAAATACAGGTGTTGATTTTGTTTTGAGCCTGAGATTGGATTCTTGGTGTGGAATTTTGCTGTGGTTTGACAGTGATGTGTAATACTCTATAGCCTTTATATTCAGGACTGTGCATATGACTTTCAAATGTTAAAAAATTATTTTTAGCCTCCTACATGCCAGGCATGCCGAGTGGAATCTCCGCATATCCATCTGGATACCCTCCCAATCCCAGGTAATGAAAATTCTATTATGTTGGGAATCAAAATAATGCTAACTGGGAAATTAAATAAGGTTAGTTGAAATTCAGTGAAAGGTTTATTGATATTTTTGAGATAAGTCTGGCTCTGTAGATTCATAATCCTGGTTCAGCCTTGGAATTATAGGTTTAGGCTGCCATTTATGTCTTGTTGGTCGTATTTTATTGCAGATATTATGCATATAATTCCAAAAGAGTTTTAGGTTATCTAGAGAAATGCAAATTTGTTTTATTTTTAAATAAATAAAGATGGGGTTAGGGTTGGCAATGATTGGTTTGGGGCTTTTTTTTTTTGTTTTGTTTTGTTTTGTTTTGTTTTTTTGTTTTTCGAGACAGGGTTTCTCTGTGGTTTTGGAGCCTGTCCTGGAACTAGCTCT
>NC_022023.1:31997217-32020824 GCF_000317375.1 Microtus ochrogaster | reverse complement strand
TGTAGACCAGGCTGGTCTCGAACTCACAGAGATCCACCTGCCTCTGCCTCCCGAGTGCTGGGATTAAAGGCGTGCGCCACCACCGCTCGGCCCTGGTTTGGGGCTTTGAAATACTTGTTCCTTCCTTTTTGAGAAGGGGTTAGAGAAATGGCTTATTGGTTTTGAGCACTTCCTGCTTTTCCAGAGTGACCTGAGTCTGGTTCACAGTACCCAAACTGGGAGCGCCAGCTGCAGGGGACCTAGCACTCTTTTTTGTCTCCTGGCACCCACATGTGTATACCCATAAAGAAAAAATAGCTGGGCATCAGCACTCCGGAGGCAGAGGCAAGGTGGTATTTATGAATTCCAGGCCAACCAAGGATACATAACAAAACCTTGACTCGTTAAGTAAGACAAATAAAAATAAATCATTAGAAAGAAACTTTGGATTTTCCAGAATCTAAATTTAGGACTATTTATTAGAATGCATGAATGACACAGAACTACCGAGAAACAAAAGTCTTGTTTTTCTTTTTTTTTTTTTTTTTTTGTGGGGGGGACAGGGTTTCTCTGTAGCTTTGGGGCCTGTCCTGAAACTCGTTCTTATAGACCAGGCTGGCCTTGACTCACAGAGATCCACCTTCCTCTGCCTCCCAAGTGCTGGGATCAAAGGCGTGCGCCACCACTTAAAAGTTTTTTAAATTTTGTAAAGACTTGCTTTCAGATTGAATGTTTGAAGGCTTTGAAGGTTACCAATAAGCCTCAGACAAAATTTTAATACTGTTATACTCTGTAGACTAGAAATCAGAATGGAAAATTGCTCTTCTGTTACTAATGGGGTCTTTTCCTTAGGAATGCCTCTGTGAAGATAACCTTATATAGTCTGAGCCAAGCAAGAACACTTGACTATTGCTTGGTTGTTTTTTTTTTTTTTTTTATATATAGGAGCTTGCGGTTTTTAAGATGTATTTATTTTATATGTATGAGTGTTTTTCTCATGTGTATGTCTGTGCGTCACTTGCATACCTGGTGCCCTAAGAGGTGAGAAGAGGGTTTTGAATCCCCTGAAACTGGAGTTACGGACAGTTGCAAGCAACCCTGTGGGTGCTGGAAATTGAACCTGGCTACAAGAACAACTGAGCCATTTCTCCAGCAGGTCTGGAACCCATCACAAAGGCTGGGATTTTAGGTGTGCCATACCTTCAGGCTGTTGTGTATGTTGACTTGTTTTTCAGTTTCTGAGGTAGAGTCTCACTACATAGCCCATACTGACCTCTCTTTGGTTTTGAGACAGTCCTCCTCGCTGTCCTGGAATTCCCTGTGTAGACCAGGCTGGTCTCAGACTCACAGAGATCCACCTGCCTCTACCTCCTCAGTGATGGGATTAAAGGCGTGAGCCACTAACATCACACCTGACTTTTTTTTTTCTTTTTCTTTAAATGTGTATGAGCAATTTGTTTTCATGAATCTCTGTGTACCATATGAATGTGTGGTACCCACAAAGGTCAGAAGAGGGTATTGAATCCCCTGGAGCTAGAGTTATGGGTAACTATGAGCCAGCATGTGGGTGCTGGGAACCAAGCCTGGGTCCTCAGCAAGAGCAACAAGCACTCTTAAGCACTGAGCCAACTCTCTAGCCCCGGCCTCATATTCTTCCCAGATTGTAGGTGCACACTGCCATGCTGTCCTAACAGTTTAGTTTAAACCCAGTGTCATTAGTGGAATTTGCACATACTGTTCTTTGAATAAACATCTTCATCTCTAAAACTATAATTTCATTAATTAGCAATGTCAACTTCACCTTCTCGGTGGGGTTCTCATAGCACTAGGTGTTGGGTCATCTTCACGTTTGGTATTCTTTCCTGTAGTGCTTATCCTGGCTGTCCTTACCCACCTGCTGGCCCATACCCTGCCACAACAAGCTCCCAGTACCCTTCCCAGCCTCCGGTGACCACTGTTGGTAAGTATTGTGAGCATTTTATTGTTTACATAAGTCAAGATCTCCTGTGAAAAGTGTGTTTCATTTTTACCTATAAAATTTTAGGATTCTTTCATATAGGAAAGTCTGTAGTGATCAGTGTCCTGCAATGTGATTTAACATCCTATAAATGAGCCTTCTGCCATTTAGAAGTCTAAACGTATAGCTGATGGCTCACTAACTTTCCTGTTTGCCACATTCATACTGGTGAATCTCATGTGTTGAGTCGAGTCTGAAGGTCACCTTCACTATTCCAGCAGGTAACAGCTGGAATAGTCCTAAAGAAAAGCCCCCAAAGTAAGGTTAGGAACCATTAGCAGATCGTAGGGCTTTGTGTCCTGGCTGTGTGGAAACAGGTAAGAGCACCTATAGCAGAAAGCACCCGAGCGAGTCATGCACGAAAGGGTTGCACACCGGTGCTGTCTGTCTCACTCAGCGTGCCTCACTGTTGTCACGCAGTCACCTTCTGTTACTCGGCTACCTCTGCTTGGCCAGAGGACTTCTCTGCCGGAGCTTATGTCTTCTAACTTGCGCTGGGTTACCATTCCAGCATTTCCTTTCTTACCTCGTGGTCTGCTGCTGTTTGGCACATAAAAAATACCCTAAAACAACTTGAAGCTTCAGCTGCACTTCCTGATTTGCACCACCCCATTTCCTCCGTGCAGCAAGCGTCCTTGAATCTGCAGTCTGTCCTTGCTATCTTCAGCCCTTCTTCCCTTCCCTCTACCAGTCTTTTAAAACTGCTCTGTCAGAGTCATAGTGAGCTTTCTGAGTTTAAATCCAACGGCTGGTGCCTGCCATCTCCTCCTTGGTCTGTCTTCGATGTCTGACACAGTGGGCTGCTGCCAGCTTGATGCTCTTCCAGCGGACACACTTTGCTCTTTTCCTCCTGTATCACAGGTACTTGTGCTCAGTCTGCGGGGTCCTCCACTTAATGTTGGAATCCCTAGTTAGTTCTTGGTACTTTGACTCCTCACTCTGGTGGTACAGCTCTAAATGCCCCGTTGCTGGATTGTGCCCAGTCTGTGCCTCTCCCCTGACCTCTGCGGTCGTATATGCAGCTGCCTTCTTGCCGTCTGCACTTGATGTGAACAGACCTCTTAATTTACACTCAGCATGACTCAAGTTGAACACAGCTTACCCATCTCCATTGATACCTGTTCCGTGCTCTAACTCAAGTCGTCCTTGATTCCTCTAGAACCATCTTACCTTCAAAATATCTAGAGTCAGTACAAGTCACCATTATCTCGTCTAAATTACTGTATGAAAACCGGCAGCCCTTGCATTTGATACTGACAGAAGCAGCCTGAAGGATCTTACTCAAACATGAGTCGGTGATGTCACTCCTGCTAAAAGCCTCATTTCATGAGTCACTATAAATATTTTGAGCTTAAAAGGCTTTGTGGGATCCTGCCCCTCATCATTTCTGTTACCTTATCTCTTACTGTTCTCAAAGAATTTGTTCGTTGCTTATTTCTTTGTATTATTGTCAAACTCATTCTTCCCAATCTGTGCTGCCACCTCCTCAAACAGCTGGTGTGTGGCAGCTCACACGAGTATGTTTTGCTAAGTGCTTGAATGAATACAGGATGGCGTGAGGCTGGTATTTGTTAGGTTTTTTGATGTCATGAGCTCTGATATCAGGAGCTCATATCTGCCTTTGCTACTCAGACAGAGTCTGCTTCTATTGTCATTGCCTAGTAGCATAGCTTTGGTGAATTAAGATATGCTTGTCTTTCTTGTAATGTACTTCCCTTTATACAGTAAACTTTTGTTTTTGTTAATTTTGAGACAGGATCTCCCTGTATAATTCACTGGCCCAGAACTCAGTTTATAGACAGGCTGGACTTGAATTCATAGAGCTCTGCCTTCCTATGCTTCCCAAAAGTGCTGGCATTAAAGGCATGTGTTCTTATGTCTGGCCCTAAACAATATAATTTAAATTACTTGAATAAGAAATTAAAATGCGGGCTGGAGAGATGGCTCAGTGGTTAAGAGCATTGCCTGCTCTTCCAAAGGTCCTGAGTTCAATTCCCAGCAACCACATGGTGGCTCACAACCACCTGTAAAGAGGTCTGGCGCCCTCTTCTGGCGTTCAGGTATACAGACAGAATATTGTATACATAATAAATAAATAAATAAATAAATAAATAAATTTTAAAAATTGTTTAAGAAAAAAAGAAAGAAAAAAAGAAATTAAAATGCTGGGAGATCTTTAATTCAGTCTATAAGTTTAAAAGAACAAAATCAAAAAGAACAAAACTTCTGAATTTGGGACGGAAGAGATGGCTCAGTGGTTAAGAATACTGGCTGCTTTTCCAAGGGATCCAATGCCCTGGCCTCAAGTACCAGTCACACAAGATGTGCACAGAAATACATGCAGGCAAACATACATTTAAAATGAAAATATTTTTTTAAATCTACTCTTTGGGTTCAAGCAGCAACAGAGGAATAGGAGTAGAACAGTTAGTTGTCTTGTTTCTTAGATAATATAATTCCTTTGATCTCGATTATAAATATTTTTGTTTGTGTATGTCTGTCCTCAGCACTAGTTTGGTGGTCAGAGGACGTGTTGGGGAATCTGTACTGACTCCAGGGATTAAACTCAGGTTGTTGTGTTATTGGGCTTAGTAAATTACCTTTTGCCCATCAAAGACTTTTATAGTTAATTCATTTCATAACATCAATCTTGAAGAATTTTATGGCTTAGAAATTTTCCATTTATCCTCAAAATGGGCTGTTATGGAAAGTGATACATTTAAAAGTATATTTGATCTGGGATTCAAAAACAGTAAGTCCTTGGAAAAGTACTGTAGCCTATGACATGCCGTTTCCGCCATGAGCGCACAGCAGCCACCCTGTGTCGCCTGCACAAAGCTGGAGCAATGTTGAAGCAATGTTGAAGCTCTCTCTGCCTATAAAAGCTGTCATAAGCTCTGTGCCAAATTCCAGGTTGGCACTCGGTACTATCAATGAAACTTCTCTGCACGTAGTTGTTTGGAAGGTTTTCTCCTACTTCAGAAACCAACTTTTTGTATTATTATAAGAAGAAATAATCCTCATGGTTTGATCCACTTTCTGAGTAGATAATTTGTGTAACTCAGGCTCCATAGTTACCATACAGTAAGTAGTATTCTCCCGTATCTTTGGTTTTGTTTCCAGCAGTTTCTATCCACTGTCAGTTTCAGTCCCTAGGTATTATTTGTCTTTTTTCCTTATGTTTATGTACATATATGTCCCTGTGTGGTGTATGTGTGCAGATACGTGTGCACAAGTGTGAAGGGAGGCTGGAGGGCAACCTCAGGGGTCGTACGCTCCATTTTTGAAACAGGGCTGAGAAACAATTTTGTGGGCTTGGGTTAAGGGTGAAAAATCAGAAAAGTTGGGGCACAGAGATATTCGGTGGTTAAGAGCACACAGTGCTTTTCTAAAGGACCCAGATTTGATTCTCAGCATACACGTGGTGGTTGACAGCTGTCTGAAACTCTAGGTCCAGGAAATCTGACACCTTCTTCTGGCCTCTGCGGGTACTGCATGCATGTGGTATGCAGACATATTAAAAACTACCGTTTATCTTGTTTTCTAATAGGTTAATCATAGATTCACTAGTCTAAAATGGTGTCTTTTGGCTTACAGCAACAGTGATCATTAAGTACTGTTAGGGAACTGAGTGGCCTTCAATCGGGTATTGTGTCCACAGCACTTTAAAGATATTAACCTAATTATCTGAGGAATTGTCTTCTCGGGGAGGAAAATTGTGTCTTGTTTCCTAAGGGTCAAATTTGGTGATGAATATCATCTGACATAAAGTTTTAAGAATTTATTGTTGTTGTTGTTGTTATTATTATTATTATTATAAAAGTCTTTGACCTGTTTGTTTTTTGAGACAAGGTTTCTTGTGTAACAGTTCTGACTCTCCTGGAACTCACTTTGTAGACCAGGCTGGCCTCAAACTCACAGAGATCCACTTGCCTCTGCCTCCAAGTGCTGGGATTAAAGACATGTGCCAACACTACTCAGACCTTTTCTTTTGCTAATCTGGAATTGCAGAAGTCTACAGTCCTGAAAACTGAAGTAGAACATATGATTTCTCTTGAAGCACTTTAAAAAATAGTTTAAAAATAATGCTTCAAACAGTTCTTTTTTCTTCTTTTAGTGGTAAGGAGCTCACTAAATTTTGAACTAAAGTTTTGGGTTTGGGTTTTTTTTTTTAAGATTATTTTTATTTGTGTATGTGAGGGTACGGATGACCTCACACTGGAAGTCAGGTGGCTGTGAGCTCCATATCAATCCTGAGACGTGAACCCAGGTCTCTCATAAGTGCAGTAACTTCTCTCAGCCCTTGAGCTCTCCTGCCCCATTTTACCACTTCAGAAACCCATGAATTTTCTATTTTGCCTTTCAGTTTTCAGGTTATTTATTCTGGTTTTTTTTTTTGTTTGTTTGTTTTGTTTGTTGTTTTTTGAGGCAGGGTCTCACTGTACCTCTGACTGTTCTGAAACTCACCATGTAGACCATGCTGGCCTCTAACTCATCGAGATCCAGCTGCCATCTCTCACATTTTAATTAGAATTCTTGTCCTGTATGAAAGCATGCTGGATTTCAAGAGAGCTTGGATGTGTTTTATAGTAAAGTCTGTGTGACAAGAAGTTAGGATTGGTCTCATCCCAGCATCTGCAGCCTAACAGGGACTGTGACCTTTACAGGTAGGACATTGCTGTGTCCACTCTTTTTTTTTTAAATAAATCTTTTTATTTTTTTATTTAGTATACAGTATTCTGTCTGCTTGTATGCCTGCAGGCCAGAAGATGGCGCCAGACCTCATTACAGATGGTTGTGAGCCACCATGTGGTTGCTGGGAATTGAACTCAGGACCTTTGGAAGAGCAGGCAGTGCTCTTAACCACTGAGCCATCTCTCCAGCCCCTGTGTCCACTCTTAAGAAGAGTCTTGGACTTGCTGCTGCTATATAGTCTTTTTTTTTACCTTACATTCTCAACAATGTTTGCTGCTTGTGTTATGATGATAACTAATCGGACTCAGGAGAGATAGTCTTAGTCTGGTTTTGATTTGCATTTCCCTGTTGGGGAAACATGTTGAACAGCTTTCATGTATTTATTGACCATTTGTATTATTTTTGAGAACTGTTTGAACTTCAGACCCTCCTGCCTCGTGTCCTGTGGGTTGCAGCATGCCTGTTTGCAAGACAACAGGGATCGAGCCAGGGTTTGTACATGCCGAGCAAGCGCTCTCCCATCTGAGCCCTCATGTTAGTTACTTTTCTAGTGACTACAGAATGAACTGAAGGGTTATTTAACTCGGGGTTTGAGGCTACAGGCCTTCTTGCCAAGGAAGCCATGGTAGCAAGAATGTTGGGACAGCTGGTCACACTGCATCTGCAGCCAGGCAGCTCGGCTCTCTTTCTACTCTTTAGTCATTCTGGGCCCCCTGCCCGTGGAGAGGTGTCACCCACATTTATGTCTTCCCACCATGTCTCCCTCAGTTTTGTTTCCATGGTAAGTCTAAACCCTGTCAAACTGACAGGAAGATTGACATCACAGGTGCAGGAGTAATGAATGGCTCAGCAGTTAAGAACACTTGCTACTCGTGGAGAGATCCTAAATTCAGATCACAGCACCCATGTCAGATGTCTTACAGCCCCTGTAGTTCCAGCTAAATCCGTAGAGGATGCCCTCTTCTGGACCCCTCGAGCACCTGCACACGAGGCACAGAGAGACATTTAGATTAGCCATCATAGCTACATCTACAGCCCCCTTGACGTCTAATTTTTGAAGGTCATATGGATGCTAGAGTTGACGGAGACGTCCTCCTGTTCTGTGGGTGTCCACTCTGCTGTGTAGGACCTCTTAATTTGATGCGGTCCCATTTGTCACTTGCTATTTCCTGAGCTGTTGAAGACAGATTCAGAAAGTCATATTCTTTGCCTTTAAGTGTTTCCACTGTTTGCCATTGGAATTTTCAGTTTAGCTCCTGTTTAGTTGATTTTTACAGGTGAGAGACAGGTACCTAATTTCAGTCTTCTACACGGTAATGTTGGGTTTTCATGGTTCTTGCTTCTTTGGTAAAATCACATGGTAATGGACACTTGGGGTTATTTCTGACTGTTCTGTTCTGTTTCACAGGTCTGTATGCCCACTTTATGCCAGCTTTGTGCTGTGTTTGTAACACCAGCACTGTTCTTTCTGCTCAGGGTGGATTGGGCTGCTTGTGACCTTTTGTATTTCTGTATGGATTTTATTTGTTTGTTTGTTTGTTTATTATGCATACAACGTGCTATCAGAAGAGGTACCAGGTCTCATTATAGATGGTTATGAGCCACCATGTGGTTGCTGGGAATTGAATTCAGGTCCTCTGGAAGAGCAGCCAGTGCTTTTAACCTCTGAGCCATCTCTCTAGCCCCCTCTGTATGGATTTTTGTGGAGACTTCCTTGACCTAGTTTATAAGAACAATATAAATTCCAAAATTAAATGTATGTTCTTTAACATAGAAGTTGGAAATTTAAAATCAGTATGACATGATCCATTAGACCAGATATGGTAACTTGAACCAAATTTGTTGGTATGTTTATGTACAAAAAGACCCTTAACTTTTGATAGTTCAGATAACTCCTACAACACAGATAGATGGAATTCGGCACACTGTCATTGTTATTATCTGGGCACCTGACCACAGGGACAAGGACATTTTGTGTCTGACAAGCATAATAAAGTTTCATATGGGTTATTAAGATTTGGGACTTTTGAGACACAATTTCTGTGTGTAACCACCCTCCTGGAACTCTCTGTAGACCAGGCTGACCTTAAACCCTCAGTGATCCACCTGCCTCTGCCTCCCAAGTACTAGGATTAAAGGCGTGCGCCACCGTTAATCTGTAAAGAACCAGGGTCTTTTAAAGACTTTAAACTCCTATTCCTAATGTAGCTTTGTCAAAATGGGCACATAATAAGATAGCGGTCTTCAATGGTCTTCTCATCCCTCGGGTAGATTCTAAACTTTTGTAGGAAGTATTTCTTTTTATGTCATGCATGTTTGCTCTTGTGTGAGTTTTTGTGTACGAAGGGCATGCAGGAGCTCAGAGGGTAGAGTACCTGAAACTGGAGTGCAGGCAGTTGCAAGTGTCCATGTGTGTTCAGGGAACTGAAAGTGGAACCTTTGCAAGAGTTAGTAAGTGCTCTTAACCACTGAGCCATCTCTTCAGCCCCTCATCCTTGTTTAAAGAATACTTTACAAATTAGTACAGTGTAAGGAACCAGAGATTTCGATTTGGCCTTTATCCTGTCCTGATGACTGAATAGTTAAGTCCTTTTTTAAAATTAGTATTTGGGGTGTGTGTGTGTGTGTGTGTGTGTGTGTGTGTGTGTGTGTGTGTGTGTGTGTGTGTGTGTTTTGGTTCCCATAGTGTCCAGAAGAGGGCGTCACATCCCATGTAACTGCAGTTAACAGGCTTTTGTCAGCTGCCTGATTATGGATGCTCCTAACCACTGAACTGCTTTTCAACTCCTTTAAGTAAAAATGAGTCTGTGAATGGCACTTAAGAAATACAGCTCTTTGATGCGTTTAGCAGAAGAAATGTGTCCCATGTATGTTGAATGATGGTGTATGCACGCGTGTGTGTTTCTCACCTCCCGCATGTTGAAGCAGGGTCTCTCCTGGTTCTGCTGCTGGCCTATGACCTTCCATCCAGCTCTCCTGTTGCTGCCTCCTGTCTCAAGAGAGGAGTGCTGGAGTAACAGATGAGGGCCACTCATCCAGCTTTTTACGTGGGTCCCAGAAATTGAACGAGGGTTGCCAGGCTTGAGTGGCAATGACTTAGTAGTCTCAAACTTAGCAGTTCCAAGGCCACAACTCTCTGGAAACTGTCATATTGCTGGTTGCAGCTGTTTCTAGCAAAAGGATACGATTACAATTGACTTCTAAGTGCTGAGGGCCTACGCGAGCCTTGGGGTCCAGAGTCTGTGCCTTGTCTCCTCAGGTCCCAGCAGAGACGGTACAATCAGTGAGGACACCATTCGAGCGTCTCTCATCTCAGCAGTCAGTGACAAACTGAGATGGCGGATGAAGGAGGAGATGGACGGTGCCCAGGCAGAGCTCAATGCCTTGAAACGAACAGAGGAAGATCTGAAAAAGGGCCACCAGAAACTGGAAGAGATGGTCACCCGCTTAGATCAAGAAGTAGTAAGTAATACATCGGAGATTTCCATTTGGGGGCTAATTATAGCCCAGGCAAAGGAGGATGTGTGCACCGTGGGTGTAAAGTAGAAGCTGAGTGAACAGCAGGGTCTCCAGACAGATCGTAGCTCTCTCAGCAGAGTGGTGGCATGTGCCTATAGTCTTGGTTCTCAGGGACTGGGGCAGGAGGTCATCGGCTGAGGACACCGAGGAAAGGAGAGACTAGAGCACCTTGGGTCTCGAGCGCAGCCACATCTGCTCTCCTGGAAAGTGGGTGCTAGCGGAACATTGCCCTTTTTCCAGGAGAAGTGGTGAAGATCTGCAGGCCTCACACTACCTAAGAGAATAGTATTTCTAGATGTTGTTGGAGTCACTATTAAAAGTATCTTTGAGGGGCCTGGAGTGATGGTTCCGTGGTTAAGAGCACATACTGCTTTCCCTGCACCCACATCAAGCTGCTCACAAGTACCTGTTAACTCCAGCTCCAAAGAGTCTGACGTCTATTCCTGGCCTCCTTAATACCTGCACGCTTAGACGTGTGTATGCACACACGTATCTCTGCAGCTTCTCTGGTGTCATCATCCAGAGACATCTGGGGCCTCGAGGGCTTCACATCAGTGCAGCCTGTGACCCTTCACTCTCCAGCCTTTCTCTTGTGTTTGTATAAAGTGAGCATAGCAGTAGCCAACCATTTCAGTTCAGGAATGTGACACCAACGTGAGGTAGAGTCCGCAACCACCACACACGTCTCGATATTGCAGAAAGTGTTGTAGTCCTCTGAGTTGAATCTTGTCCGCAGACGGGGAAGTCCTCCTGTGGAAAAGTCTTGTTTGATGGTTGTCTGTGGGAGGGACTTCCTTTTGGAAAGCACCATGTGTCCCTTTCACAGCTGGGCTCATGTCAGGGACGGCAGATCCCTAACACGTCTTACCAGTGAGCTCTTGGAAGCACTCGCTCGGCTGCTTAAAGCCCTGTCGGAGGTTGGGTGCAGGTGTGTACGACAGGTGATCCTGCACAGATCAGTGTGAGTTACGTGTGGACTGTTCTGTTTTCAGGCTGAAGTTGATAAAAACATAGAACTTTTGAAAAAGAAGGATGAAGAACTAAGTTCTGCTCTGGAGAAAATGGAAAACCAATCAGAAAATAATGACATTGATGAAGTTATCATCCCCACAGCCCCACTATATAAACAGATTCTAAATCTGTATGCAGAGGAAAATGCTATTGAAGACACTATCTTCTACCTGGGAGAGGCCTTGAGGCGGGGAGTGATAGACCTGGATGTGTTCCTGAAGGTAGGCTTTCTTCCTCCTCGCGGGGCTTTGCTGCAGGTTCATGGCAGGGCAGCTTGGGATAAGCATCCCCCCAGACTTCCTTCTTCTGCCTCCCCAGTCACACCACCTAAATGTGAGATTATCACCCACCCCTGTTTTGTTTTGGTTTTAATCCAGTAATGTCTTAGAATTGGATAATTTTAGATGAGTTTTTCCAGATCAAATAGTCCTAGAAGGAAGTGGGCTATCCTTTTAAATGCAGGTTATCTCTGGCTTGCTAATACTGAACAGACCTGAAGATGTAGTAAGCTTTGTTTGTTGCTGTCTGTTGGGTCATGGAGAATATGGGCTTAGTAACCAGCCACTCTGTATTTTTGACCTGGTTCCTGCTGACAGCTCAGTGTTCATGCAAGCTGGGCAGGGCACTTTGGTAAGTGGCTGTGTGTAAGCTAGAAATCACAAAGAAGGCTCTTTACCACTGTCTTCTGGCAGGGCCTATGCCATAAGAAAAGATGTGAATAGAGAGGCAAGAGAAGTAAGCTGTTTTCTGGACATTGACGAGAGTTAACCCATTTCTCCTCATCTCTTCCTTTTCTCTTAGTCAAGAGACAGTTTGGTGACTTGTATTAAGCTTAAGCTTGTATGTTTTCCTATTATCTTGGTGTCTCAAGGTGTAGGTGGGGGCTGGGACACTTACCTGTTGTGTGCCGAGGATTCAATCCCAGTACTGCAAAGCCAAACAAAGCCCCCTGAGCTAGATCCTGCAGTTTTTAAAGCCATGTATACATGTAATATGATAAGGGTTCCAAAGCTTGCTAAATATATTTAGGATTGGTAGATGCTCTCTGACCTCATGCCTGGGTCAAAGCCATTCTAAACTGTTAGCATTTCCTCCCTCCTAGCATGTCCGCCTCCTGTCCCGGAAACAATTCCAACTGAGGGCACTTATGCAAAAAGCCAGAAAGACTGCCGGACTTAGTGACCTCTACTGACTTCCGAGCTCAACTGGAGACGGACCTCTTCGTAAAGCCTTCTTCTTTTCTTTTCCTTTCTCTCATCAGTAGGACCCAGAATAAGTTATTGCAGTTTATCATTCGAGTGTTAAATATTTTGAATCAATAATATATTTTCTGTTTTCTTTGGGTAAAGACTGGCTTTTATTAATGCACTTTCTACCCTCTGTAAGCTTTCTGTGCTGTGTTGGGACTGACTGGGCTAAATAAAATTTGTTGCATAATTTCTTTCTGGACTTGAGGAAAGATGCACAAGATCTAGTTCTCACTGGCCAACAGGGCACAGTGTCCATCTTCAGTCACAGTTGGTGTTCTGTAGGGTGGAGATAGTTCTCCTTAGTGTGGGGCATAACACGGAAAACTGTATATTGGAGGATATGTATTTCTTTCAAGAGTCAATAGTTGACTCTTTTTTAAAATGAAGAACTGTCATGTTAACTAGGCGAAACAGTCTGACCACCGTGAGGAGTTATATGTTACCTTTTAGCTCATGTGTGGTATGGGGGGGGGGTCATAACAGAAATTTTCAAATATTTTAAACAATTTTTTTTTAAAAAATAGAATATCCAGGGTAGTACTGGCATATGCCTTTAATCCCAGCACTCAAAAGACAGAAGCAGCTAAATCTCTGAGCTCAAGGACAGCCTGATCTACAGTTGAGTTCCAGGACAGCCAGAGCTACAGAAACCCTGTCTTGAATACCAAAACAAATTAATTAATTAATTAAAATGGGATGCTGTAATTTGGAGCATATAGTTTATATAGTTTTTAAAGGGAAATCAATATAGGTTGGGCATCCCTAGCCCAAAATCTGCTGTGTTCTAAAGTCCAGAGCATTTGGGAAAGGGTTGGGAAATAGATTTCTAATCCATTTCAGTTGAGGGCTTGAGTGGTTAAAACCTACATCAAATATTCCAAAATCTGAAAAATTCTGAATCCTGAGACAATCTGGCACCAAACATTTCAAATAAGGAATACTAAACCTACGTAGTAAATGCCTATTGTAAAACCAGAAAGAGCTCAAGTTATAGCCCAGGCTTCTACCTTAAGAAGCAACAAAACATGGTGGTGGTGCATGCCTTTAATCCCAGCACTTGGGAGGCAGAGGTAGGCAAAGCTCTGTGAGTTTGAGGCCAACCTGGTCTACAAAGCAAGTTTCAGGACAGCCAAAGCTACAGAGAAACCTTTCTCAAAAAAAAAAAGCAACAATACAAGATTAGTACGTCCAAGCAAAAAGAAATCAAGAAGTGTATAAATCCTGGTGAAAATAAAAATTAAATAGCCGCAGAGAACATTGTTTGAAACATGAGCAGAGCTAAGAAGCCCAAACTAGGAGTCTTTAAAAGATCTTCCAGTATTTGGGTGCACGCCCGTAGTCCCAGCATATCTAAAATGAAGGAAGACAAATGGTCAAGGTCAGGAATGAGGGGGCTGCAGAGATGACTCAGTGCTTAAGAGCATGGCCACTTTGGCTGCTCTTCTAAAGGACCTGGGTTTAATTCCTAGTACACACATGGCAGTTCACAACTATCTGTAACCCCAGCTCCAGGGGTTACATCGACATGTATGGCATCTATACAGACATGCAGGCAAAACCCCAATGTACATTAAAAAAAAAAAAGATCAGGAATGAAAGAGACAACCATCATTCTTGACCTTCAAGAAAACAGGGCCCTGAGGGATATAATAAACTATAATCCAACAAATTAGATCATCTCTGTAAGAATACATCGGCTCCCAGGAAGACACTCAAGACTGACTCGGATGCAAGGTCGGAATGGGCCCACAACAAAGAGAGCAGTTGGTAATCTGAAACCCTCTCTACAGCAAGTCAGGAGCCTGGCTGCATTCACGGGAGCAGTGCTCCAAACACTGAAAACAACGGCCCTGAGCAAGTGACACGGCTCAGGGGAGTAGAGGAGCTTATTGTTAAACCCAGTGGCCCAAGTTCAATCCCCGGGCTTTGCATTGTCAGAAGCAGCTTCTGCAAGCTGTTCTCTAACCTCTGTGCGAACATCCAACACGAACATCTTACACACACACACACAATTTTTTTTAAAGGCCCTCACATCACTGAGAAAACAGAACAACTTTCCTGCTTCTCTGAAGCCACTGTTACTCTTGTTACTACAGACAGACAAAAGTGTGGTGACTTTGTAGATCAGGGGGCTGGAGAGATGCGGGTGGATCTTCTGTCTGATACTCCAGAACTGCAGCAAGCATCTTCCTGGTACACCTTGGATTTCCCAGCGTGTGTGCTTAGAGGAGCTCTGAGCAGCCGTGGAGAGTCGCACAGTCCCATGGTGCTTCCCTTTCCACAAACCTCAGCCCAGCCTTCAGGATGCAGACAGCACACACCAGTTTACAGTTCCACAGTCCCATGGTGCTTCCCTTTCCACAAACCTCAGCCCAGCCTTCAGGATGCAGACGGCACACACCAGTTTACAGACCTCACTGACTGCTCACAGTGACCAGTGCAGCACTGACAAAGATCCGAGGTGTTGCTGGGGATCTAGAATTTAATTCACAAATTCTTTCTTTGTAAAATTAACAAAATCACCAGGAAGATTCTTCTCTAGTTAGAGTTGACCTGGCTTGGTAGCAGTGTCTGTCTGCAGGAGGGACTGCGTTAGGTAATCATGAGCTCCTTAGTTGAGAGACGGAAACTCCATTCCTCTCCACAGCACAAGACACTGGTACGCACCTGCCATGATCTGCCCTGGGCTGGAGCCGGCATGACAGTGTAATCTGAGAAAAGCTTTGATGATTAGAAATCATCTGACATTTTAACAGGTTATTTATTATTTATTTATTTATTTATTTATTTATTTATTTATTTATTTTAACCTCAACCACCAGTGTTTGCCAAAGAGCGCCTCCTTTAAATCACCCACTATGCTCAGGGTTTTGCTTGGAACAGTCTTGCTACATTTTCCCAAGCTTTTTTTTTTTTTTAAAGACACGTATCTGTGTTTATATTCATGTGTGTGTGTGAATGTAGTGGCCACAGAGGCCAGAAGGCAACATTGAATCTCCTGAAGCTGGAAATACAGACAGCTGTGAGCTGCCCAATGCAAGTACTCAACTCAAGAACTGAAGTCAAGGCCTCTGGAAGAGCAGCAAGAATTCTTAACCAGCAGGCCATCACTACAAGCCACAACATTCCCACGAGCGCCTTATCAGAACCAAGGGGTCTGGTAAAGGCTGAACCGCATTGTGCTTTCTCAATAAATTGGCTGTCCTTTGCTGTAGCTAACTCTCTGTTTAGATGTTTGGGGATTGATTCCCTAGTCCAGAACAGTTTTGTGAGAACAATTTCCCACTGCCAGGCCTTGTTCCTCTCCCCTAGGTAAACACAGAAACCTGCCTTCCTGCGATTGTCTTTGCCTGCAGGCATAGAGCGCCCCATTTAAGAGATTCACAGATCTCCAAGGACATAGAATTACTACCTTCCGGAGCTGCAGCTCTGGTTTTACCCCAAGACTAGATCTGATAATTTAGAGGCCTGGGTCCCTACTTTGTTTCTACTGCCTAGAGCAAAACTCCAGACCTAGGCTGGTAGAAACTGTGGCGTCTGGTGTATGTGCGATCTGATCGGGAGCCATGACTTCTCCCTGACTGTTTATGTAGGTTGCCTGGTTACCCAGTTCTATGCATGCTGGGGGAGAAGTGGCACACTGATTTAAACAGTCCATGCCCTATGCATAATCTCATTGAAAATAAGCCTTTTAGTCCTTTCTAACCACCTAAAAATGTGGCATAGTGTACTAACCTTCCCATCTAGAATCCCCCATGATCTAATTCCTTTCGTAACTTTCTTCATCAAGGAGTTCACTGGACATGCACTAGCCACTGCCATGGATCTGTGTGTGTGTGTGTGTGTGTGTGTGTGTGTGAGAGAGAGAGAGAGAGAGAGAGAGAGAGAACCCTTATCTAGCCACTCCCATAGATCTGTGTGTGTGTGAGAGAGAGAGAGGAAAGAGAGAACCCTATCTAGCCTCTCTCTCGCGCGCGCGCGCGCGCGTGTGTGTGTGTGTGTGTGTGTGTGTGTGTGTGTGTGTGTGTGTGAAAACCCTTTTCTGAATTTTTTTAATGGGGCAAAAGAATTCTGGTCCTGAGCCAGGCGGTGGTGGCGCACGCCTTTAATCCCAGCACTCGGGAGGCAGAGGCAGGCGGATCTCTGTGAGTTCGAGGCCAGCCTGGTCTACAAGAGCTAGTTCCAGGACAGGCTCCAAAACCACAGAGAAACCCTGTCTCGAAAAAAAAAAGAATTCTGGTCCTGGAACCTGCTAGGGCTGGGGAATTACTGACTGGGAACGTTTGTAATGGGTAGAACAAGGACATGTAATGGGGGAACAATGAGAAATGATGGATTGAAGAGAGAAGAATAAAGAAGAAACATGGACAGACGATTCCTGTTGAGAGATTTCTTACCCTCAGCTCATCCTGATGTCGAATTGAACACCGAACAGAAGCTTTAAAGGCCAGAACTTTAGGGCTCCCATAAGGCCCTCTCTCCAGTCCCAAGCTGTCTGAACTTTCAGTCTTGCCCTGGCGTCATAAGCAGCTGGGCTTGCAGGCCGATACCACTGCCCAGCTCCTAGGAAACATTCCTGGAAATGAGTACTGTTTAAAGAAAGATTAAAATGTAGATTGTCTACGAAAGAATACTCACCTGGGCATACATGTGGTATAAACAGACGCTTGAGCTTGGTGTCAAGCAAGAGCTTAGCTTTGGAGTTAGACAGTCTGGGTTCCTTACTCCATCCTTCTTAACGCCAGTTCGCAAATACGTCATCTGTAAAACAGCAGCGCTCAGGGTGTAACGCTGTCTGAAGTGTCTAGGCCAGTGCTCGCACAGCGTGGCTAAGGACTCCACAGCTACCAGCACTGCGTAGGAGGAGCTGGCTCTGGTGATGTAGGATGCGTGGACACAAAGCACAGCCTAAAGACATCTGCACAATGAAAGCTCTGAGCCGGAAGCACCCAGCTCTATTATAAAAACGGAGGAAGTCTTCAGAAAGTTGGATAAAGAGGACCTTCTTACTTTACTCGCATAAGAATGCTTATAGTATTAGTCCGCATTAACCTGTGCAGGAGACAATATTCGCCATTTTCGTAGAAGGACCGCCATGTTGTGCATCCATCGTCTTCTTGCCGTTCAGGTCCAAGAGCTACAAAGGGGTCGGGCGTTTGAGGGATCTCTCCATGGGTAGTGCGTGCTGTGCAGGCATGCAGAGCCATGTTCAGATTCCCAGCATTCACGTAAAAGGCAGCCCTGGTGGCATCTAATCCTAGCACTGGGTGTGAGAATGGAAGGCAGGACAATCCTGGGGACTCACTGAGCAGCCAAGCTAGCCAAAATGACAAGCTCCAGATCTAGTGAAAAACCCACCTCCAAACAGAGGCAGAGTTTGGAAGAGGAAGAGACTTGATGTCCAGCTCGGGTCTCTGTGGGATCACACAGGGGCAAGCGAGGGTATCATGACACTCACAGATCCACATCATGAGCCGTATCCTAAAAGACGTCAGAGCTGAGAAAAAAACCTAACAGGACCTTCACTCTGTTAATTGTTGACCCTTTAGACCCTTACGTCTCTAACCACTGGGCTACCATCCCTATTATCCCTGACAATCTTAAAAATGCTTACTTCTCAATACTCTTGGATGTCCACCCCTAAGACCTTTTTGTCTTCACATAGATGGATCCTGATACTCAACAATTCCAACAATTGACCTGGACTGTACTTCCCCCAGATTTAGGGGCCGTCCCCACCCTTTGGCCAGGTACTCCCAAGTATCTGGCCTGCCTCCTGCTTCTTCCTACCACCTGCTTCAGTATGTAGATGGCCTCCTCCTTTGCAGTCCTTCTGTCTCTGATGGCCAACCTGACACCACCCCACGCCTCAGTTTCTTCAGCTCCAGGGTTACCCGCTCTCACCTTCCAATGCTCAACTCTCCTCTCCCCAAGTCACCTAAGATTCTCTCTCATGCCAACCCATAAACACACCTCACTTTAGACCACCCTGTTCAGATCCACTCCTTACCTCTACCGACATGGCCAATTTCCTCCGCTTGTAGATCCGTAAATACTCTGATACATTTCCTATACCAAGCAACTGGAACTTCTTCCTCCTATCCACAAACTGTTCCTTAAACCGAAATGTCCTCCTTCCCACTCCGACTCCTAGATCTATACAAGCCTTTCCATCCTTACACTTCCCAGGACGGACCTTTGTCCCTGACACTTGCCTCTCGGAACCTTGAGACACCACCACAGCTGAACTCCTTTTCTACACTCCTGTCACAGCCTCTCTGCCCATCTCTGAATCTAACAAATTAACTCTGGGATCCCCTCTCACAATCTCTTCCCACCAATATCTCCCTCAGCTTCTAAATCCCTTCCACTCTCTCAGGTTCTATCCCTCCAAACTCTTCTTCTTTTTCTTTCCTTTTTTTTTTTTTTGTATGTGTGCGTGTTTTGTTTGTTTTGTTTTTTGTTTTTCAAGACAGGGTTTCACTGTAGCTTTGGAGCCTGTCCTGGAACTAGCTATTGTAGTCCAGGCTGGCCTCGAACTCACAGAGACTCACCTGCCTCTGCCTCCCGAGTGCTGGGATTAAAGGCGTGCGCCACCCCCACCTGGCTTCCAAACTTCTCTTATCAAAAATTTGTCACTCACACTCCCACCTGCTCTCCCTCAATCCCTCCATACTTATGTCTTTGCTTCAGTGTTCGCCAGATCCTATGCATTCCTGTCCAGAACTCTCAAAGACCTCCTCCTCCATCCCTCTCAAACACAAGAGGGTCCGTTAGCGCCTTCTGCCTACACTTCTCTGCCCGTTGCCTATTCCTGAGGGTGGGATCTCTCCACCTTCCTCTGGGCTTGGGACTCCTTTTCCCAACTACCAAGGCATGAACCCAAAGTTTCAAATGTACACCCCTAAACTCCTTAACTTTACCTCTGTTTCTAGTCTGTCCTGCCAGATTCCAAACCAACAAGACTGTTCCAGCAACGGCAGCTCCATCTCAGCTGTTTCCTTGGAATCTACAGCCTGGTCCAGCCTCACAGACTGCACTTCCCTATGGGACGACAAGTAAAACAGCCTTGACCAACAACCCAGCTTCCTTGGGTCCCCTAACAGTGACGCCCCAATGTCAGCAGGAAGCAGCCAGAGAACAACACCCACTTACCCAATACCTAGTGACCTAATAATAGAACAAAAACGTGGGAATGAAGGGGCTCTAGCTGGCTTGAGCATGGCCAACATGGCTCCCCCATTCCCTCTGCCTTGCTAAAAACCATTAAATTATGTTCCTAAAGCTAGCCACCAAGGTCTGTCCCCTTATTAGGTCACCTCCTCCTCCTGAGACTGACTGCCAAGGTCCAGCTATGAAAGTATTGAAGTCCCGCAATCAAAAGCCCCCTTAAAATGAAGCACCTCATTATAACAGAGGCTTTCCCCTTTACCTTAATATAACCACCATCTTCTTATGTCCCACGGCTATCTCCTCTTTACCCAGAGGCGGTCCTTTGTCCCCCTGAGACAAATATTCCTTTCCCCGCTCCCTCACCCCTTTTCTCCCCTCTTTCCTTCCTTCCCCTTCCCCCTCTTCAATTACTTCTTGCCTTTGTTCCTTATGCCCTCTGTCCTTCTGAGCCAAATAAATCTCCTTTGTGCTGAGAACTTTGTCTTGGGGTGTCAAACCAACTGTTGGTCCCCTGCAGTGTATACCTCAGAGAATTGAAAGACTAAACTGTGTGTGTGCACATGTGCACGCGCACATGCACGTGTGTGCTCCATGTGCATGCAGTACCCATGGAGGCCAGAAGAGGGCGTCATCCCATGGGACTAGAGTTACAGACAGTTCTAAGTGGCCATGTAGGAAACTGAACTTGGTCCTCTCCCAGAGCCATTGTTCTATCCCATTAAGTGCATGGTTTGTCTTTATTACTATATTGTTTATATGGTTTTCTCTGCAAGAATAATGCCTTTGTGTTCTAAATCAAGCACAATCCCAATTTAGATTATTTGATCAGTTTGTTTTCCTTTACCCCACTTAGCACAAGTCCAGAGCTGAACTCTTCACTTTCAGTTTTTGTTTGTTTGTTTGTTTGAGACAGAATTTCTCTGTGTAGCTTTGACTGTCCCAGAACTACTTCTGTAGACCAGGCTGGCCTCAAACTCACAGAGATCCTCCTGCCTCTACGACTCCAGAGTGCTGGGATTAAAGGCGTGCACCACCACCTGGCTAAACACCTCTCATTTTAAACTAGATCACGCTAGATTATTTTACAAACCTAAGCTGTATCTGAAGAAACAGGTGTTGCTTTGAGGGGCTCAGTGAGAGAACTGTAGCACGAATAATAAAAACCCAGAGACAGATATTGGGGTTCAAGATGAAGATTAGAAAAGCAAAGCAGCCAGCCACTAGGTAAGCTTACCTCTACCAAGACTCGGACAAAAAGGTGATCCTTTCCTCGGCGTGACTGCTGTAGACTGCAATACTCTCCACCCAGCCTCAGACTGTAATGAGCTCCTGTCTCCTCCTGCCCAGCTACATCACTCCTGTCTCCACCTCCTACTGCTGGGATTAAAGGCCTGTGACTCCTGAGTGCTGGGACCACCTTTGTGTGAGCTCTATTTCTCTTTTTAGACAGATTCAATCTCCTGTAGCCCAGGGTGGCCTTGAGTCCTGGAATTAAAGGTACCACCACTCCCTGGCCTCTAGTGGCTTAGCTCTGCACTCTGATCTTCAGGAAAGCTTTATTTATTAAAACACAAATAAAATATCACTATATTTCCCCCTTTTGTCTAAAAAAAAATAATATAACTAGTAGAAGAACTATATACAATAAGTACAATAACTATATGTAATATATACAGGCAATAAGTACATCAACAATGTCTAGTCCATTTGCATTTAACAAATTCAGAGCAAATACTCTATTATCTATCCTATCTTGGTGAATCCAAAGTCTTGTACCTAGTTTACTTTCTATCATAACTTGCATTACCATCTAAAACTAACTTTTAATATCTCTCAACCTTATGTACTTTGCACTTCTTTAGTGACTCTCTTTTCTGAGTCTCCTAAACAAGAAAAACTATAACCATCTGGTTATAGAGACCCAAGAAGGAAATAATATTAACTGAGTAGGAAGGAAGTGCAAGCAAGTGACATCCAAAAAATTGTGAGAAATGACAGAAACAGCTGGCTGCCTGGAGACTCACCAAAGTTCCTCTGCAATGTTGGGGCATCCATCCTCAGCCTAAAGGCCTAGCATATTCGACAGACTTTTCTATGATACAGGATTTTGGAAGGACTCGCCTCGCTTGTCTTGACAAGGTTTGGCAGTCACTCTTTTTTGTGTCCTGCTTGTCCAGTTAGGACAGCATACTGTCAGCAGTTTAGGCAAGGGCATTTTCTCGCCCAGTGGATTACTTGTGCCACAAAGAAAGTAAACTCCATGTGGAGTCTCAGTCTTCAGTTTGCAGTTTGAGGTTTGGTGGAGCGCATTGCAGTCTACAGTCGTGCTGAGGACAAAGTCACCCCTTTGTTTGTCTGAGCCTTGGTAGAAGTAAGAACTCTCTAGTGGTTTGGTGCTTGAACCTCAATATCTGTCTCTAGGTGTTTATTATTCATGCTACAGATAACTCTCAGTTTGGGGGGACATATGTTAGCATTTAAGATGAGTGGTTAGGGCCTATTAATCTGTTTCTGGGAGTTTGAGATAGGAGGATTATAAATTCAGGTTTGCCTGTACAAAAAAAAAAAAAGTAAGACCAGTCTGAACAGTTTAGCAGGACCCTGTCTCAAATTTATGTGAACTGAAGCTATAGGCCAGTGGTAGAGCACTTGCCTAACATGTATAAGGCTTTTGATTCGCTCTCCTCTAACAAACACACACAGTCATTGTTATAACCTAAAAGTAAAATAAAAGCCACGAGGCCATATGATATAAATGATAAATAGGTGAACAGAGCCAAATACTCCATGCAAAAGAAAATACTTTGGGGAATATTCCATCCTCAAGGAAGAAGAGCAAAAGTCTTTTTAGTGTGAACAACAGAGACTTTCAAGGAATGCAATAGAAATCAGGGAAACAGAACCTGCTCTAAAGATGCAGTGCCTGGACCAGGTGGCCGAGCATCCGCGGGGGTAAGGATGGAAGTGACTCCTGTCTGTCTAGTCTGACTACAGGAAAACACCATTCCAAGAGAGGGGGTGCTACCAGAGACCTCTCAGTGACAACAGTCAGTCACGAAGGCAAAACTCTGAACCTATCACAGCCTAGAGCTACCCAAGAAGATGGGGAATTCTGGGGGTTAGCATGGCTCATAAAAAGGACATTAGATTATGTGCATGTGAGTATAGGTGGCCTGCAGAGGTTGGGTGACCCCAGAGTTGGAGTTATAGGCAGCCACTAACTACCCAGCGTGGGTTCTGGGAAACCAAGCCAGACTTTCTACAACAGCAACAAGCACTCTTTGAAAAACATCAAAATACATTTCATGAGTGTTTTTTTCTTTGCATGTATGTGTGTGTGTGGTGCCCATGGAGGTCAGAAGATGGTATCAGATGTCTTGGGACTGTGAATTACCGATAGTTGTGAGCCACTATGTGGGTGCTGAGCGCAGAACCCAGATCCTCTGCAAGAGCAACATTGTTAGTGCGCAACTCTTAATAGCTGAGCCATCTCCAGCCCCGGTCTTCAAGCAATTCTTTCACTCAAACACATGCCTGTTACAATAGCCACTGTTGCGCATTCAGAGCACACCGCTAAGTGGAACAAAGTAGATCTCAAAGTAATGAAAGTTCATGAGTTACAGTACAATTCAATTATTTTTAGAAACATTGCTATTTCCCTTCAGGGTTTTACCATAAATTCCGGCCACCCACCCCTCCCCCCCAAAAAAAACCTGCTAAAGAATTTCTATTGGACCCCTTTATCAGGAAGCTTTTAGGACATCTCCACTTCCTTGGAAGAATGAAGAGTCTTGAGTTGGGAGGAAGAGAAGTGAGAGGGAGCGCAGGTCAGGCATCTCTGGGGCATCACTGGAGCATCCCTGGAGCATCACTGGAGCATCCCTGGAGCATCCCTGGGGCATCCCTGGGGCATCCCTGGAGCATCTCTGGGGCATCCCTGGAGCATCTCTGGGGCATCTCTGG
>NC_022023.1:31994712-31996696 GCF_000317375.1 Microtus ochrogaster | reverse complement strand
TCTGGAGCATCTGGAGCATCTCTGGGGCATCACTGGAGCATCCCTGGAGCATCTCTGAGCCATCTCTGGGGCATCTCTGGAGCATCTGGAGCATCCCTGGAGAATCTCTCGAGCACGGCTCCAGACCCCACAGCTGCTACTCTTAGCGCCACATGAATATTTATGACAAAGGAGAGCAGGGCCTGAGAATGACTCCACAGTTAAGAGCACTGGCTGCTCTTCCAGAGGACCCACATCCAATGCCCAGCTCCCACATGGCGGCTCACAACCATCTGTAATGGTGGTCCCAGGGGATCTGGCACTCCCTTCTGGCCTCCACGAGCACTACGTGTGGTGCATATGCACAAAAACATCCATAAACATAAAGTTAAGATAAATAGATCTTTATGAACGCTTATGACATCGAGCTCTGAAAGCCAGGGCCTGTCCTTTAGTGACCTCGCCAACGTCAGCCTACAAAGAGACAGTGTGAAGACGTGCTGCATTCTATGACTAAAAGCATGGGGGAGGGGTGCTGAAGAGAGCAGAGCAGTTAAGAGGGTGCCTTAGTTTAATATTGTTGTGCTGAGACACCATAGCAACTTGGAGAGAAAAGGGTTTACTTGCTTTACACTTCCACATCACTGTTCATAAGTGAAGGAGTCAGGATAGGAACTCAAGCAGGGCAGGAACCTGGAGACAGGAGCTGGTGCAGAGGCCATGGAGGAGGGTTGCTTAGTGGCTTAACCTATTTTCATACAGAACCCAGGACCATCTTCCCAGGGGTGGCGCCACCCACAATTGGCTAATTAATCTCCCATCAAACACTAATTAAGAAAATGCCCTGGGAGATGGCTCAGTCTTTAAGAGCACTGTCTTTTCTTCCAGAGGACCCAGGTTCAATTCCCAGCACCCATATGACAACTCACAAGTGTCTATAACTCCAGGATCCAACACCCTCACACTGACAGACATGCAGGAAGAACACCAAAGCACATGAAATTAAAAAAAAAGTTAATTATTAAGAAAATGCCCTATAGAGTCCTGCCCAGACCACGGAAGAAGCAGGATGTGACCTGCCCTGCTGAAAAAGGTTGAAAACAATGATGAGGACCAAAAGATTGAGCAAGATGGTGTCAAACCGGAAGATAAGGCTCATAAGGCTGCGACCAAAATTCAGGCTAGCTTCCGTGGACACATAACAAGGAAAAAGCTCAAAGGCGAGAAGAAGGGCGATGCACCAGCTGCCGAGGCCGAGGCAAACGAGAAGAAAGATGATGCTCCCTTTGCTGATGGTGTGGAGAAGAAGGAGGGAGACGGCCCTGCTGCTACCGATGCAGCCCCAGCCACCAGCCCCAAGGCTGACGAGCCCAGCAAGGCAGGAGATGCGCCTTCTGAGGAGAAGAAAGGTGAAGGGGATGTGGCTCCCTCGGAGGAGAAGGCCGGTTCAGCGGAGACAGAAAGTGCCACTAAAGCTACCACTGATAACTCGCCGTCATCCAAGGCCGAAGATGGCCCTGCCAAGGAGGAGCCTAAACAAGCCGACGTGCCTGCTGCTGTCACTGATGCTGCTGCCACCACTCCTGCTGCAGAGGATGCTGCCACCAAGGCGGCCCAGCCTCCAACGGAGACTGCAGAAAGCAGCCAAGCCGAGGAAGAGAAAGATTTCAAGTCAAGTTCTAGAAAGAAGTTTTACCCTGGACACCTCACGAAGGAATAGTCTCTGAACTTCACAGAAGCTGTAGATGAAGCCAAACCTAAGGAAAGTGCCCGACAGGATGAGGGTAAAGAAGACCCCGAGGCTGACCAAGAACATGCCTGAACTTTTAAGAAATGGCTTTCCATGTTGCCCCAACCTGTCTCTCCCACCCTTTCTCTGCTCCGCTCTGAAGTTTCCTCTCCTGTCCCGCTCACGAGTGTGAGCCTGTCCTCTCCCACCTACTAGCCCCCTCTCTCTGTGTGGCAAACATTTAAAAAAAGAAAAAAAGCGGGAAAGATCCCAAGT
>NC_022023.1:31991986-31993837 GCF_000317375.1 Microtus ochrogaster | reverse complement strand
TAGTTCCAGGACAGGCTCCAAAGCGACAGAGAAACCCTGTCTCGAAAAACCAAAAAAAAAAAAAAAACAAAAAAAACAAAAAAAAAACTCAGTCTCTCCAGGTGGTGGTGCTCACCTTTAATCCCAGCACTCGGGAGGCAGAGGCAGGCGGATCTCTGGGAGTTCAAGGCCAGCCTGGTCTACAAGAGCTAGTTCTGGGATTGGCACCAAAGCTACAGAGAAACCCTGTCTCGAAAAACCAAAAAACAAAAACAAAACTCAGTCTCTCCAGGTGGTGGTGCTCGCCTTTAATCCCAGCACTCGAGGTCAGCCTGAGCAAGTTCCAGGACTGTCAAGTCTGTTACACAGAGAAACTCTGTGTCAAGAAAAATAAATAAATAAAACTCAGTGTCTTTAAAACTTCAAAATCTTTAGCCCAGGTGGTGGGGCAAACTTTTAATCACAGTACTCAAGAGGTAGAAGTAGTCAAGATTTCCATGAGTTTGAGGCCAGCATGGTCTACAGAGCTAGTTCCAGGACAGCCAAGGCGCAAAAACAAAAAAACAAAACAACCCCCTCCGCACACACACACAACAAAGTTCAAAGTCACTCAACTACTGTCTCCAGTAAAATCAAATTACATTACTTTCTTGGGCTGGAGAGATGGCTCAGAGGTTAAGAGCACTGACTGTTCTTCCAGAGGTCCTGAGTTCAATTCCCAGCAACCACATAGTGGCTCACAGCCATCTGTAATGAGATTTGGTGCCCTCTTCTGGTATGTAGGTATACATGCAGGCAGAACACAGTACACATTATAAATCTTTTTTTAAAAAGTAAATTACTTTCTTATTTCAAGGAGGAAGGACTAGTTGTAAGCATTGCAGTTCAAGCAGAAAGGGATCCTGGAAGCTGGGAGCCAAGGAGTGCTGCAAAGTCACTGTGAGTGTAGCAGCTTATGGCCCCACTCCAGGGAAAGGTTTGTCCTATGAGCAAGAACTCTGCTCAGGCAGGGGAGGGTTTCCTCGGCCAAGTAGTCACAGCTCTGCTCAGGTCCCCTGGAGTGTAACTGCTCTGCCGGGGGTTGGGGGTGGGTGGAGGGTAGGGGGGTGGGGGTGTTTCTCTGGTGAAAGTGTTACAGGTCTGCCCCACACTGCTCTGCTCTAGCAAACGTTACAGCTAGGCCCCACTCAGGCGAAAGTGTCACACTGTACAACAAACCTCACTCAAGAGATTTATTGGGAAGGAGGCATCCAGGAGGGTGGCTGTGAGAAACAAGTGAACTGAACAGGGTACAGACCTTAAATAGGGTTGGGGAGCTTTCCAGGGTGGCTTGGCATTGGTGGGGGTTTGTGGTCTGATTCTGGGGTAAGCTCAGCGATTGGTGGGATTTTGTGTTCAGGGACCTCGGATGTGGTGACATCTTGTTTGTACAAATAAAGTTTGCC
Source organism: Microtus ochrogaster (assembly GCF_000317375.1). Classification (NCBI taxonomy): domain Eukaryota; kingdom Metazoa; phylum Chordata; class Mammalia; order Rodentia; family Cricetidae; genus Microtus; species Microtus ochrogaster. Next base: position 31,992,413 of record NC_022023.1, on the reverse strand, counting down.
TGAAGATCAGAGGGCAGAGCGAGCCACTAGCTAACCATAGAGATCTGGAGGTCTGTCCAGACAGACAGCAAGTGATATGGCTGGGCAGAGAGAGGAAGTGATAAGGTGGGGAGAAACAGGAACTCAGTCTCTTCTTAGTTGGGAAGCTGAGTAGGTAAGGTGGCCATGGTTTGGCTCCTTCGTCTCTAATTTTTCAGTCTTTTCCCTATATCTGACTCTGAGCTTTTATTAAGACCTATTAGGGGGCTAAAGAGAGGGCTCAGAGGGTAAGAGCACTGACTGTTTTACCAGAGGTCCTGAGTTCAATTCCCAGCAACCACATGGTTGCTCACAACCATCTATAATAGGATCTGACGCCCTCTTCAGGCATGCAGGTCTCCATGCTGAGCACTCATACACAATATATAAATAACATTTTTTTTTTTTT
>NC_022023.1:31989396-31990891 GCF_000317375.1 Microtus ochrogaster | reverse complement strand
AAGAGCATTGCCTGCTCTTCCAAAGGTCCTGAGTTCAATTCCCGGCAACCACATGGTGGCTCACAACCATCTGTAATGAGGTCTGGTGCCCTCTTGTGACCTGTAGGCATACACGCAGATTGTATACATAATAAATAAATATCTTAAAAAGAAAAAAAAGAGATCACAGCTGAGGCCAGGAGTGACTGTGCACGCCTTCAATCTTAGTGCTTGAGAGGCAGTGGCAGAGAGGATCTATGCAAATTCAAGGCCAGCCTGGCCAACCGAGTGAGTTCCAGGACAGCTAAGACTACACAGAGAAACCCTCTTTCGAAAAACAAAACAAAATCAAAAAAAGAAATCACCACTGATTTCTAGCTCCAGCTGACCATTGTCTCAGCAAAGGGTCTCCGTTAGTGGTTCTAGTGTCTTGTTTATCAAAGTTGATTCTTCAGGTCCAGCTGACCGGATACCACGGGTTCTTTGCACAAATGGTGCAGTAGATTCTTTGCTTCCCTCTAAACCAGCGGTTCTCAGCCTCTGGGTTGTGACTCTGTTGGGGGTCACATATCAGCTCTCCTGCATATCAGTTTTTTTTTTTTTTTTTTTTTTTTTGGCTTTTCGAGACAGGGTTTCTCTGTAGCTTTGGAGCCTGTCCTGGAACTAGCTCTGTAGACCAGGCTGGTCTCGAACTCACAAAGATCGCCTGCCTCTGCCTCCCAAGTGCTGGGATTAAAGGCGTGCACCACCATCGCCCGGCTGCATATCAGATGTTTACAGTACAATTCAGAACAGTAGCCAATCGACAGTTATGAAGTAGCCATGAAAACAGTCTTATGGCTGGGGGTCACCGCAGCGTGAGGAACTGTACTGAAGGGTGGCAGCGTTAGGAAGGTTGAGAACTGCTGTTCTAAAACATTACAAGCCAGGCCTCCATTGTTCTTACTGCTCTTAACATTCTTATCTTCTAAGCTCCTACAGAACAGCTGACTGAGCTCTCAACACTTGGTGGCTTTTCTAGCTCTAAAGTTTCCTAGTCAAGCAGGGCAGGAACCTGGAGACAGGTACTGATGCAGAGGCCATGAAGGATCGCCACTTACTGGGCTGCTCATCATGGCTTGTTCAGCCTGCTCCTTATAGAACCGGGGACCACCAGCCCAGCGATGGCCCCACTCACATCAATCACTAGGAAAACGCACCACAGGCTTGCCTACCTACAGCCCAATCTTACGGAGGCTCCCTCCTCTCCGAGGACTCCAGCTTGTGTGGAGTTGACAGGAAACCAGCCAGCACAGAGTGCACCGCTCTTGCAGAGGAGCAGAGCTCAGTTCCCAGCATCCACGTCAGCCATTCACAACCACCCGTCGCTCGAGTCCTGGAAAACTGAACATTAAGAGATATTTTCTCAGGTAGAGAACCAAGTCCTTATCACAGCTAAGATTTTTTTGTTTTGTTTTGTTTGTTTTTCGAGACAGGGTTTCTCTGTGGCTTTGGAGCCTGTCCTGGAACTAGCTCT
>NC_022023.1:31981564-31988201 GCF_000317375.1 Microtus ochrogaster | reverse complement strand
TTAAAAAAAGATGAAGCCCAGCCAGATGGTGGTGGCGCACACCTTTAATCCCAGCACTTGGGAGGCAGAGGCAGGCAGAGCTCTGTGAGTTTGAGGCCAGCCTGGGCTACAGAGCGAGTTCCAGGGCAGCTGGGGCAGTTACCCAGAGAAACCCTGTCTGCCTTGGATGTCAGTAGAAAGTGACTGACAGTTCTCCAGCACTAGGCAACCATCTTTAGTTGAAGCACCCCCGAACACTGTGGCTCACTGGGACACAGTCCCGTCACAGCACAGCAATGCCTCCTGGGTGCTGGCACCACTATGCCGAGCCTTACCCCACCTCAGAAGTTGTATGTTTCCTTCTGACATATATGGTCTTTTTAAAATGTTTTATCATCATTTTCTGCCTATGTGTGTGTGTGTGTGAGTGTGTGTGTGTGTGTGTGCGTGTGCACACGCAAGTGTGTGTGCCTGGTGATCAGGGATTGCAGAAGACGGAGTCAGATCATCTGAAACTGGAGTTACAGATGGCTGTGGGTGCTGGGGACCGAACCAGAGTCCTCTGGAAAGGCAGCAAGTACCTTAACCACGGAGCCAAATCTCCAGCCCCTTGATAAGCACGATCTTATATTTTTTAGTAAAGAGTGTGCCTAGAATGGGCACTGATGAAGCCACGTGAATAGAACACACTGTGAAACTTCAGGGCTAGAGGAAGGATTTCCTGTGGTGTGGGAGCTTCAGCTGTGCTGCAATGAGTTGGCACATGTGCTCTGGTGGAGTTGAGAGCGGCTCACTCATTGGTTCCATGGAAATGTAGTTCCACCTTGCACAGACTTCATTGCTAGGCAGACACAGAGGATTTACAAAAGGCAGGAATTTCAGCTGGGCCTGGTGGTGCAGGCCTTTAACCCCAGCACTTCGAGGCTAGAGCTCCCTGAGGCTAGCCAGGGCTCTGGAGTTTTGAGACAGGGGAGGGGAGAAACATCTTTAGCATTTATCTTTCTGATCTCAAGAGAGACTGGTGTCAGGTCATAGGTCTCCGGTATTTTGTTTAACCTTTTATTATATGGAAACACTTGCAATGTGAACTATGTGATCATGTATCTGTGAAACTGTCGAATGCTGAGGCTATAACTCCAGGTCCTTCTGGACATTCCAGAGCGTTTCTGCACTCTTCCTGAGCAGGGACTCCTCCTCGGGGTTCAGGTTCACTTTCACAATGTCTGTGATGCCATTTCTTCCCAGGATACAAGGAACACTGAGAAAGATTTCCTCCTTGATCCCGTACAAGCCCTGAAACACAAGTTCACATCACTGTCTGGTTTCCCTTGCCACCATGCAAGAAAGCTTCAGACTAAAAACGTGCAGGAGCCCGACAGCATCAAGCAGAGCTATGCAGAAGGCAGAGTGATCCTTGGCAGGACTCAGAGCCGTCTTTGTCCCAGACCACACGGACAGCCAGTGACAAAAAGAATTGTGCCAGAGGTCTTAAGCCAGGTCCCAGAAAGATGAAATCACCCTCCCTGAACAGGCGACCTTGATGTCAAACGGGAAGTGTGTGGTGCTGTCTTTCTGTGACCTTTCTATCTGGGTACCACTGAGGGGACAGTGAAGGCTAAAGCAGGTGGTGACCAGGAAGTCTCTACTTTGCACCTTTTAATAGAGGGCACCACTGAGTTTGGACACCAGTTGCTACAGATGGCTTCACAAGCCTTCACACGTGAAATCCCAAAGGACAAGCCCAGGGCTACCCAAACAGGCCCAGTGTAGTATGTGGGGACATGTCCTTGAGATGTAACCCTGCCCCTCTGTACCTCTTAACTGCCACCTTTCCTAGAGATATACCCTAGGACTCTCAGGCTGGACAGGGACCTGGAGACGTGTACAAAAGTTACTCAGCTGTGGAATTCTGGCCAGTGGCCCAGCGTTCTCTCCACTCCCATAGCCAAGGCTACGGAAACAGCTGTGACACTCCGTTATAGTCTGGGCAACCCATACATCTGCCCGCATGAGCCAGAATCTACTGTCCCCTACTACCTACCCCATGGCCACCCCTGGAAGATGAAATGCCCAGTGAACTCTTCCCATCTTCCTGCCGCCCATCCCTCTGGGGCTGCCTTTGTGGGTGGCTGTAAACATGTCAGGTCCGAGCACTGAGGGTCAGGGTCTATAAACTCACAGTGCCCCAACCTCCTATCCATGCCCAGAAGCTCTACAACTTTGCTGGGAGCACAGGGTGGGCCCCTCGCTCCTGTGTTCTTCTGATACTCCTTCCTGCAGGGAACTCTCCGTCACCTGCCTCATTCTGAAGTTACTTTACGCTCAGCCTCACCAGTGACGCGGAATGATAGATGAACATTTCTTCCGGGCATACCTTAGCCAGGGTGGAAACTGGATGCACCTTCCTAAGATTCTTCAGTATTGATCCTGTCAGATCTGTCACAGAGAGCCCGATAGCCCAGGAGGTATAGCCCTTCAGCCGAAGGACCTCATAGCCGCTGCGGTTGCACAAGGAGGGAAATCAAAATCATGAGAGGTCAACAGAGAGACAACCGTGCTGCTTCTGAAGGGTCTATGTGTCTGTGCCCTGCGAGTCACATTTTCTCAGAGTTCTTCCACAAGTGTTTATGGTTTATAATCTTTATAGATGGATCTCAGCCAGGCACAGTGGGGGCACAGGTGTGAGTTCCAGTCCAGTCTGGTCTATATAGTGAGTTCTGGGCCAGCTAGAGGTACACAATAAGACTCTGTCTCAAAAAAATAAGTCACATAAAATTTTACTTTAACTAAGAATCAATTTGGCCAGGCGGTGGTGGTGCACGCCTTTAATCCCAGCCCTAGGGAGGCAGAGGCAGGTAGATCTCTGTATGCCTTTAACCCAAGCACTCAGGAGATAGAGGCAGGCAGATCTTTAGAGTTCTAGGTCAACCTAGTCTACATAAAAACCCTGCCTCAAAGCAAAACAGCACAACGACAACAACAAAAGAATCGGTTCATCTTTACCATGAAATCAAAATACTAGGACATATGCACTACAAGACAGAATTAACTTTTACTTATTGTTTTGATTTTTCCAAGACAGGGTTTCTCTGTGTAGCCTTGGCTGTCTTGGACCAGGCTTGGCCTCAAACTCACAGAGACCCTCCTGCCTCTTTCTCCTGAGTGCTGAGATTAAAAGCATAAGCTACCACCACCACCTGGTGAACTTTTAATATTTTATTGTTGCTTAAATATCTAAACATAGATTCCAATTACCTTAAAAGTTACTATATACAACTTTCCGACCACTTTAAGTGACTGGTACAGGCCTCAAGTGATGGTGCACATCTTTAATCCCAGCACTTAGGTGGATGAAGGCAGAAAATCTCTGTGGATCAGGGCCAGCCTGGATGACAGGATAATACTCTGTCTCAAATATATATACCCGTATATATAATCAGACATGTCCATCAAAGAAACTCTGAGGAATAGATTAGACAAGTAACTCAAGTTGTAGAGTGGTAGCTCAGATAAAGAGCCAGAGGCAGATATGGACCACGAAGGCCTCCTGTGGGAATGTCAGAAGCCTGGGGCTGCCTCCTCTCACAAAACCAAAGATACAAAGCTACAACACAAAACTACAGCCATTTTCTATGTGAAATTTACTCCCTTAAAAAAATTTATTTATTTGTGTGTGTGTATGGGCATTTTGCCTGCCTGCATGCATGCATGCATGTATGTATGCATGCATGTATGTATGCATGCATTATATATTGTGCATGTATGTATGCATGTATGTGTGTGTATGCAGGTATGTACATATGTATGTGCATCACCTATGTGCTTGATTCCCACAGAAGCCAGAAGAGGGCAGCAGATTGCTGGAGCTAGAGTTACAGATGGTTGTGAGCCACCATGTGGTACTGGGAATTAAACTCAGGACCTTTGGAAGAGCAGCCATATGCTTAACCACTCTCCAGACACCTGCAAAATTTATTCCATTTTTTCCAAGACAGGGATTCTTTCTCTGGGTAACTGTCCCAGCTGCCCTGGAACTCACTCTGTAGCCAGGCTGGCCTTGAACTCAGAGATCCATTTTCCTCTGTATCCCAAGTGCTGAGATTAAAGGTGTGCATAACCAGAGCTCGCTCGAAACTTTATTTTAATTTTTAAGAGTTATTTATTTGTTATGATTACAGTGTTCTGACTGAATGCCATAAGAGGGCACCAGATATCATTTTTGACTGTTGTGAGCCATCATGTGGTTGTTGGGAATTGTAGTCAGGACCCCTGGAAGAAGAGCCAGTGCTCTTAACCTCTGAGCCATCTCTCCTACCCGCAAAATTTATTCTTATTATTTCTTTTGTTTTGTTTCTTGAGAAAAAGTTTCTTTGAAACTTTTGAACCTATCCAACCTAGTACTTGCTCTGTAGACCATGCTGGCCTTGAACTCACAGAGATCCTCCTGCCTCTGCCTCCTAAGTGTTGGGATTAAAGCTGTGCACCACCACCACCCAGCCAAAATTTATTCATAATAATGATTATTGGGGCATTAACAATCACAGAACCGCTGTCACCTTTCCACCACCTGATTGTGGATCTTTTTCCACTGTTCCTGGTCTGAGTCAGTTCCTAATGCTGGGTTCAGTGACTTCAGAGGTACGCCAGCAACGTTCACACCACTCCACAAGGGCACTAAGAGAACAAAACAAAAAAAACAGCTCTCCTCCTTGCTCCTCTTGCCAAAAGCTGAGTCAGTTGCTTGAGTTTAGTGCTGGGGTGTTTTGTTGGGGGCGGGAGATTCTGTTCTGGTCTTGGTTTGGTTCTTTTGAGAAAGGACCCAGCTACCTTCCAATTCCTATCTTCCTGCCTTTGCCCTGAGCGCTGGATGGCAAGCATCTGCCACCACACTTGGCTAGAGTTGACTGACAGGTTTCCTTCTTTTTATTTTAAGATTTATTTTATTATGTATACAGTGTTCTGCCTGAGTGTGTGCCTGCATGCCAGAAGAAGACACTAGATCTCATTATAGATGGTTGTGAGCCATCATGTGGTTGCTAGGAATTGAACACAGGACCACTGGAAGAACTAACTTCGGTACTCCTAACCTCTGAGCCATAGCTCCAACCACTTGTTCTTTGTTTTTAAGAAAGGCTGGCCTCAAATTCCATGTACAGCCAAAGATGGCCTCAAACTTCTGACTTGCCTGCCTCCACCCCACCTCCCCCAAATTATTAGATTTTAGGTATACATCACCACTTTGGGCTTTTGGTGGTAGAGAGTGTTGAACTTTGTACCTGAGGATGTCTGCAAACCCCTGATCCTCAGGTCCCAGCCTTTTAAGTGCTGTCATTACAAGTGTTCACCACTGCACCTAGATGCATTTTCTTATTTATTTATTATGTATACAATATTTATCTGTGTGTATGTCTGCAGGCCAGAATAGGGCACGAGACCTCATTACAGATGGTTGTGAGCCACCATGTGGTTGCCAGGAATTGAACTTAAGACCTTTGGAAGAGCAGGCAATGCTCTTAACCACAGAGCTATCTCTCCAGCCCACCCAGATGTATTTTCTATGTGGGTTTTAATGTAAGGGTGCTGGCTCACATCATATATAAAAACAAGAAGTTAAGGTTTTTCTGGTTAAGATTTACTTTATCATTTTTGTTTGTATTACTATGAGTTTTACTTAAGGGTACATGTGTGTTTGGTATGTGAGTTTGTGCACATAAGTGGATCCCCTGAAACTGGAGTGATGTCATTTAAATATGAAATCTAAAAAGGCACACTGAGACAGGGGAGAAGGGAGGTTATGAGATACTGGGGAAGGTAGGAGAAAGAGAGGCAAGGGGCGGCACACACTTCTGAGCAGAAGGGAGGAGAGCGCCAGTGCTCCACTGCAGAGTCAGGGGACTGTAGTCAATGATTATGTGGTCCTGGGCTGGGAGAGTGGGAAACAAGGCAGGGGAGCAGGCTTCAAGGTCATTCTCAGCTAATGGACAAGGTTCAGGCCAGCCTGATACTCAGGAGACCTGGTCTTTAAAAAAGGCAAGTATGGTCTCTGGCTGGAGACGAGGCTCAGCAGTGAAGAACAGATAATGCACCCACATCAGAAAGCTCACAACCCACATCCACCCCAGTCCCAGGGAGATGCAATACCTGGCCTCTGCAGGCACCTCCACTCAGGTGGACATACCCACACACAGATGAGCATACGTACATGTAATTTAAAATAATAAAAATAATTTTAAATGTTGTCTATCTCAAACTAGCTAGGTTTTTTAGTGTTCTCAGCCCAGAGAAATGATAGATTTATAAGGTGACCACAAAGCTGAAGATGCTGACTTGATCACTGTGTCACATACATATGGATCAAGACAGCTCAATGTACTCTCCACATATGCATAAGTATGCATCAATAAATGTTTTTCATTGTTTCAGACAGGGTATTGCTTTGTAGCCCAGGCTGGTCTAGAACTAGCTATCCTCCTGCTTCTACCTCTGAAGTTCTGGGATTCCAGGTAGACACTACCATGCCTAGCTCAATTAAAACAGTCTGGAAAGGGGCTGGAGAGATGGCTCAGTGGTTAAGAGCATTGCCTGCTCTTCCAAAGGTCCTGAGTTCAATTCCCGGCAACCACATGGTGGATCACAACCATCTGTAATGAGGTCTGGT
>NC_022023.1:31978519-31981263 GCF_000317375.1 Microtus ochrogaster | reverse complement strand
AGTCGCCGTGCTCACCAAGAACGTAGCCATGGCAACTTACAGGGTGGACACCCAACTTCTCTCCAATCAGGTAACGGAAACGGGCAGAGTCTAGGTTACAGCCACTCCCAATTACGCGAGTTGCAGGGAGGCCACTTATCTTCCATACCACGTAAGTCAAAATATCCACTAGGAAGAACAGTTTCAAACAGCGTTAGAGAAAGATCCATAGCCATTTCTATTTACAGGCACTTTTATAAAAAGATACATTGTCTGGAGTCAAATGCAGATTCATCGGAGTTTAAAGTACAGTGGATCTAAAGAGTAGAGACGCTCGGGGCTTTCATGTAAATTGCTCGGCCGTATGGTCTTACAGCATCTTCTGAGATACTCTAAGGGCTTTTCAGCAAATCTAATAACGGGTCAGTTTCTGCCTCTGCCTCCTGAATTTCCTGTTTCTATTGCCACCTGCACTATCAACGTTACCTAGAACCCTGCGTGGGCACAACCAGCGCAGGCTGCAGGTGTGTGGGCAATGCGAAAAGATCACAGCAACTTGTGCAAGAGGAAACGGAAACGTGAAGGCTAAGGCACAGTCATAAGCCTCTGATCTTGGTCCCGAAGACACACCCAAGAAAGGAGGGCAGGAAGGTTTGGGAAATTGCTTTAGGTCTTAGGCATTTAGGAAAATTCTGTGCAGTCATTAACTGATCACTAAACAAACGCAGTGGAAACTCCTGTGCCTTGTAACCGAAATCTACAGACTGCAGACTCATGAAACCCAACCTCAAGAAGCCACAAGAGACTTGGAGGTGAGGAGGATTTGACTTGCAAATATTTTTGTGGAGGGCTGGTGAGATGGCTCAGCAATTAAGAGCACTCACTGGCTGCTCTTCCAGAGGACCCAGGTTTGATTCCCAGCACCCAAATGAAACTTACAACCATCTGTAATTCCAGTCCCAAGGAATCCAACACCCCTCTCTGACAGAGGTACTAGGCATGCATGCAGTGCATGGACATACATGCATACAAAATACTCATGTAAATAAAATAAAATAAAATAAAGAAAAATTAACACAGCTAGGAAACACATGTAATAGTAGCAAGGGTGTCAACATACTGTATCTGGCCAGACTAATTCCCAAAAATAAGACAGTGGGGCTACATTTGGAAAGGCTGACAAGTGGCTGGGCGGTGGTGGTGCACGCCTTTAATCCCAGCATTCAGGAGACAGAAGCAGGCAGAGCTCTGTGAGTTCAAGGCCAGCCTGGTCTACAAGAGCTAGATCCAGAACAGGCTCCATAGCTACACAGAAACCCTGCCTTGAAATACCAAAATATATATTCCTGACACATCCCAGACACAGATGAACCTAAAATAACTGTGCTATAAAAGGGACTGGGTAGAAAAGCTTGAACTCTCTGCTTGGTTTTGTTTTGTTTAGGAAGTTCTAGAAAATGTGTCAAACAACCCTGCAGCAGTGACAGGGATGCTTCAGATCTTACTGGGATGGCACCATGATGGCATCTATTAAAACTTGTGGCATGGCAGACTTTGAGTGGATGAAGATTAACCCACAAATGCAACCTTAGCAGAGTTTAGAATGGAATGGTGTAGGCCAATCATCACTCTAGAGGGGACAGGGTCCTTACCTGGGTTTGAGACAATCAGTATTTTACAGTCGGGGCTGTTTTGGACTATGCCGGGAACGATGGATTTCATGATAACAACATTGCGCTGGACCAGGTCAAGGCGCGACTCTCCCACCTTCTGCCTGGCACCAGCTGTGATGATAACTAATTTGGAGTTGGCAGAGACACTGTAATCTAAGAAGGAAGCAGAGGACGGTGTTTGGATCAGGACTGACACCATTGCACCTGACTCGTTAAGCATCTGTACCTCCACATCCTGGATTTGGAAAAAGACAAGAATCCCCACACTGTAGCATAAGGCAAATAAGATTTGTTGCCTGCTTTCATAAAGCCATTTCCTAATCGCGACCCGCTTTAACCCACATTCCCAGTTGTCAGAAAGGCCTAGGGCAAGGAAATCAGCAGCTCTCGGGCTTCAGTTTTTGCTTTCTTGTGTTGCTGGGAATTGAACTAACAGCCATGCCACCACTGAACTAAATCCCCAGTGCCCTGACATTTTAGCAATACCCAATTTAGAACTCGCCAGGTGGCAATGGCTCAGATTTTTAGTCGTAGCTCTTGGGAGTAAGAGGCAGGTGGATCTCTGTGAATTTGAAGCCAGCCTGGTCTACAGAGTGAGTTCCAGACAGTCAGATCTGTTACACAGGGGAACCCTGTCTCAAAAAATCAAAGAAAAAAAATTTAGAGCTCTTGAGAATTTCAATATCTATTTTAGGATTCTAAAGGAAAGAACAGATTTACCTCTAATTATTATAAGAAACCATATTTGAGATTACAAATAAGTCAGATCTCTAATTCACACAAGTAATAAACCACCAATATTACTAAATGTAATTACCAGCCTGGAAATTATTTCACTTACTATATCCAACCCCAATAAGACAAGCTTTGCTTATCATTATTAAACATTATTCGATGCTTTTTCAAATAGCAATTCCTTTAAGTATCTAAGACATTCATATTCTCATTTATTTGTGTGTGTATGTGTGTGAGTGTGCCATGCCATGGAATTCATGTGGAGGTCAAAGAGCAGCTTGGGGGAGGCAGGGTCTCATTCTCTCAAATGGGTCCCTCAACTTGGGGGAGGCAGGGTCTCATTCTATCAAATGGGTC
>NC_022023.1:31975568-31978419 GCF_000317375.1 Microtus ochrogaster | reverse complement strand
TTGGGGGAGGCAGGGTCTCATTCTATCAAATGGGTCTCTCAACTTGGGGGAGTCAGGGTCTCATTCTATCAAATGGGTCCCTCAACTTGGGGGAGTCAGGGTCTCATTGTATCATATGGGTCCCTCAACTTGGGGGAGGCAGGGTCTCATTCTATCAAATGGGTCTCTCAAACTGAACTCAGGTCATCAGCCTTGGTAAGAAGGGCCTTTATCACACTTTTAAAACCACCACAATGAAAACAAGGTCTCAGGGCTGGAGAGATGGTTCAGTGGTAAAAACACTTCATGATTTTCTAAAGGACCCAAGTTCAGTTCCTAGCACCCATATCTGGTGGCTCCCAACTTCCTCTAACTTCAGATCTGGTGATCCAATGTCTTTGGCCTCCACAAGTCCCTCAATCACGTGCACATAACAACATGTATATACATATGTGTGCGTGTGTGTATACACAGACACATCATTTAAAAAATACTAAAAATAGGGGCTGGAGAGATGGCTCAGTGGTTAAGAGCACTGCCTGCTCTTCCAAAGGTCCTGAGTTCAATTCCAGCAACCACATAGTGGCTCACAACCATCTATAGTGAAATCTGGTGCCCTCTTCTGACCTGTAGGCATATATGCAGACAGAATACTGAGAATACTGTATACATAATAAATAAAAAAATCTTTAAAAACAATACTAAAAATAGGCAGGTTGTGGTGGTGCACACCTTTAGTCCCAGCGTTTGGAAAGCAGGGGCAGGGAGCTCTCTGTGAGTGTGAAGCCAGCCTGGTCTCATAGTGAGTTCCAGAACAGCCAGAACTTTGTAGAAAGACCCTCAAAAAAGCAAATAATAGTAATAATAGACATATAGTTGATAGACAGACAGACAGACAGATAGATGATAGATAGACAAACAGAAAAATCAGCAAATTAACTAATAATTATGGTTATATATTTTGGGTCAATATGAAGTGTTTACGGTGCTTCTCTAGGATACTTTTTAGTTAAATAACTACTGCCAGTGGTGGTCATTTTATGACTTACTCATTTAATATTTTATGGGCTTGAGTATTTTGCCTACATGTATGTAGATATACCACATGAGTGCAATGCCTCAGAGTCTGATAGGAGACGTCAAATCTCTTGGTTCTGGGGTTACAGATAGTTGTGAGACACCCCATGGGTGCTGGGAATCAAACCCAAATCCTTTACAATAGCAGTGAGCATCACTAACCACTGAGGTCTCTTCAGCCCCAAAGGGGTTTTGTATTGTTCTGCCTTCCAAATTTCCCCCATTGCAAATTAATATTCTTTTTAAAAATAATAACAATCAGGCTTGCAAATGTGGTGGCTTACACCTTTAATCCCAGGAGTCAAGAGGCAGAGGCAGCTGGATCTCTGTGAGTTTTTGGTCAGCCTGGTCGACATACTGAGTTCTAGAACAGCCAGAGCTACATAGAGAGAATCTGTCTGAAAACAAAAACAACAACAAACAATGAATGAATTAATTAAATCTTTACTCTGGGCTTGGTGGAACACACCTTTAATCCCAGCACTCCGGGGGCAGAAGCAGACATTTATGTGAGTTTCAAGTCAACCATGGCCATATGCTAAGATTCTATCTCAAAATAAATAAATAAATAAAGTGGAAATTAGCCTTCAAATTGTATGTCCTAATTAAGTATTATGTATGTATGATGGTATTTAAAAAATTTTTTAATTTGATTTTTCAAGACAGAGTTTCCCTGTGTAACAGCCTTAGCTGTCCTGGAACTTACTCTGTAGACCAGGCTGGCCTCGAACTCACAGAGATTTGCCTGCCTCTGCCTCCCGAGTGCTGGGATTAAAGACATGTACCACCACTGCACAGATCAGTGATATTTTTAATTATATGCTTATTGCAGTCAATTGGTCGATTTTTTTTTATTATGTATACAGTGTTCTGCCTGCATGTATCACTGCAGGCCAGAAGAGGGCACCAAATCCTGTTACAGATGGTTTTGAGCCACCTTGTGGTTGATGGGAACTGAACTCAGGATTTTTGGAAGAGCAGGCAAAGCTCTCAACCACTGAGCAATCTCTCCAGCCCACCTTTTTGATTTTTTGAAATGGGTTTCATGTAGTCCAGGCTGATCTCAAACTCAGTACGTAGCTGAGGCTGGAATAAACTCCTGATCATCCTTCTACCTCCACCTCACAAATGTTGGGATTATAAGGTATCCAAGCTGTTACATATGACAAAATTGAGTACTTCTTACGAATCTTTGAAAGTGAAATTATCATGCTAAAATCAACCTTTCCCAGAGACGATTTTTGGAGTGTTGAAGAAAAGGCTGCCGTGCAGAAGATCCAGAGTCTCTCCCTTCAGTTTGTCTGCATCAGCATCAATAAGAGCGAGTTCATCAGCCAGACCCTGAAACACAGAAACATCACAGATAGCGCAAGTTCATCAGCCAGATCCTGAAACACAGAAACGTCACAGATACAGCGAGTTCATCTGCCAGATCCTGAAACACAGAAAAGTCACAGAAACCATGGCCCAGACCTTTAGGAGACCAAGAAGGGTTCTAGAGCAGAGGGCAGAGCTTCACTGGCAAAGTGCCTGCCCTGTGTGTGAAGCCAAGCCAGATCTACAGCACTGAAATAATAATGACAAATTGTTATATGTCCACTTCATAACCAACAAAATCTTGTAGGCTTTGGGTTTGTTTGTTTTTGGTTTTGTGGGATTTTTGTTTGTGTTTTGTATTGATTTTCTTTTTTTTTAAGACAGTGTGTGATGTGGGAGTGTCATATATCAATCTGTTGATTTCATTGGTTAAGTAATAAACAAACTGCTTGGGCTCATAGCTTAGAACATAGGTGGG
>NC_022023.1:31968150-31974878 GCF_000317375.1 Microtus ochrogaster | reverse complement strand
TTTACAAAACCATAAGAATTTTATAGAATTGCATCTTTACATTTTTTAGAGATTATATTTTATTATTTACATTTATTTGTATGTGGGTATCTGCATGGTGTGTATGTGTAACATGTGTGTAGTAAGTACTCAGAGACCAGAAGAGGGCGCCAATCCTCCAGAGCTGGAATTCCAGGTAGTGAGTCCACTTGATGGAGGGGCTGTAAGAATAGCAAGTGCTCAGGCCGGGCTGTGGTGGCGCACGCCTTTAATTCCAGCACTCGGGAGGCAGAAGCAGGCAGATCTCTCTGAGTTTGAAGCCAGCCTGGTCTACAGAGTGAGTTCCAGGACAGGCTTCAAAGCTACAGAGAAACCCTGTCTCGAAAAACAAAAACAAAACAAACAAAAAACAAATTCAATGCAATGCCCAGCAAAATTCTTCAAAGACCTCAAATGAATGGCACTCAACTTCATATGGAAAAGCAAAATACCCAGGATAGCCAAAACAGTCCTAGGCAATAAAAGAACTTCTGGAGACATCACAACCGCTGACTTCAAACTCTACTACAGAGCTACAGTACTGAAAACAGCCGGTATTGGCATAAGGACAGACAGGAGGACCAATGGAACCAAATAGAAGACCCAGATATCAATCCACACATCTTCAAACACCTGATCTTTGATAAAGAAGCAAAAACTATCAAATGGAAAAAAGAAAGCATATTTAACAAATGGTGCTGGCATAACAGGATATAACATGTAGAAGAATGTAAATAGACCCATATCTATCACCATGCACAAAATTCAAGACAAAATGGATCAAAGACCTCAACATAAAGCCAGCCACACTGAACCTTACAGGAGAGAAAGAGGGAAGTACATTTGAATGCATTGGCATAGGGAACCACTTCCTAAATATAACCCCAGCAGCACAGACACTGAAACAATTAATAAAAGGGACCTGCTAAAACTGAAAAGCTTCTGCAAAGCAAAGGACATAGTCAACAAGACAAAACGACAGTCTACAGAATGGGAAAAGATCTTCACTAATCTCACATCCAGAGGTCTGATCTCCAAAATATACAAAGAACTCAAGAAATTGGACACCAAAAGATCACATAATCCAATAAAAAAATTGAGTACAGATCTAAACAGAGAACTCTCAACAGAGAATCTAAAACGGCTGAAAGACACTTAAGGAAATGTTCAACATCCTTAGTCATCAGAGAAATGCAAATCAAAACAACTCTGAGATTTCATCTTACACCTGAAAGAATGACCAAGATCAAAAACACTGATGACAACTTATGCTGGAGAGTTGTGGGTAAAAGGGAACACTTCTGCATTGCTGGTGGGAATGCAAGCTGGTACAACCCCTTTGGATGTCAGTGTGGTAATTTCTCAATGTGGTAATTAGGAAACAACCTTCCTCAAGACCCAGTAATACCACTTTTGGCTATATATCCAAAGGATGCTCAATCGTGACACAAGGACAGGTGCTCAACTATGTTCATAGCAGCTTTGTTTGTCATAGCCAGAACCTGAAAACAACCTAAATGCCCCTCGATCGAAGAATGGATAAGGAAAATGTGGTACATTTACACAGTGGAGTACTACACAACAACAAAAAAAATGACAGCTTGAATTTTGCAGGAAAATGGATACATTATTCTGAGTGAGGAACCCAGAAACAGAAAGACAATTATCACATGCCCTCATTCATATAAAGCAAAGAAAGCCAGCCTACAAACCACAATCCCAGAGATCTTAGACAACAATGCAGACACTAAGAGAGACTTACATAGATCTAATCTACATGGGAAGTAAAGTAGAAAAAGACAAGATCTCAGCAAATTGGGAGCATGGGGACTTTGGGGGAAGATTGAAGAGGGGAGGGGAGAGGCAGGGAAGGGAGCAGAGAAAAATGTAGAGCTCAATAAATACCAATAAAAAAATGAAAGAATGAAATTTATTCTCAGGCAGGCAGTGGTAACAAAAACAATGCCTTTAATCCCAGCACTCGGGAGGTAGAGGCAGGCAGATCTCTGTGAGTCTGAAGCCAACCTGGTCTACAAAGCAAGTTCCAGCCAGCCGCAGCTATCTATGTAGTGAGACTGTATTAAAAACAAAACAAAACAAGCAAACAAACAAACAAACAAACAAAAATGCATTCTCAGGGCTGAAGAGATGACTCTGGGGTAAGAGCTGATATTGCTTCTTATCTCCCTCCACAAGTTTCCAACACTGATCAAAGTGACGTGGGGCTGGAGAGAAGACTCTGTGGTTAAGAGCCCTGACTGCTCTTCCAGAGGACTCAGGTTCAATTCCCAGCACCCACATGGCAGTCCATACCTGTCCATAACTCCAGTTCCAGGGCTTCAGATGTGCACACAGGCAAAAACAAATTGACATTAATTAAAAATCAATTATTTTTCAAAAGGCATCAAAGTGACCGTGAAGCCCACAGGACCGTGGCATCTGTGCTCAGACAGCCAGGGCCCGGTACCGTAGCGTGAGCTACCACACCGACTCTCCTCCTCTCCCCAAGGATTTCACACAGTCCAGCCTGCCCTCAAACTTGATCTGCAGCAATGGATGATCTTGACCTGACCTTCTAGGGCTCCACCTCCCAAGTACTAGGATGACAGGCCTGCGCCAACAACCACACCTAGCAAATGTTTAAATCGCCAACATGACAGATTTTCCATATTTCCATTAAGGGATCAGCCCTGCAACCCTGACCTAAGAGCGTCTTTGATTTCCTGCAAGACGGCTTTCCTGCTTACCTTTAGTAAGATACTAATAGCACATGCCATGCCAACATTCCCAACTCCAACCACGGTGATCTTAGACCGGGAGGTTTTATCTTCTTGAGTTAGGTTCTGAATTAGCTGCTCCTTGACAGTAGACATGCTGAGCCTAAAGAGTAGAGAAAAATTTCAGTGGACACAGACCCTACAGCCAAGACATTGAACAATCTCTCTCTCTCTCTCTCTTTTTTTTTTTTTGGTGAGGAAGTGGAGTTGAGGCAAGGTTTTGTATCGTATCTAGGACTGGCCAGAAAGTCTAGGTTGGCCTTGAACTCATGGCAATCCTCCTGCCTTAGCCACTCAGAGTGCTGGGATTACAGGCCCGTGCCACCATACCTGGTTTAGGAGCTACGTCTTGAGTCTGCAGATCGCAGGAGCCAGGGGAGGAGGGAAGCCAGAGAGTTCCCTAGCTGGAGTGTGGAAACAAAGTGAAGCCTGGTGAAGCAGAGGAGACAGGTTCCTCCCTGCGTGCTGGCTCCTCCTTCTCAGCAGGCTCCTCCCTTCCCCAGAACCCACAAAGGCTTTCTTTCCCAGGTGGATGAAGCCACTGCCCACCGCCTCTGAGGATGTAGAAGTACACCCTTCCGCTGACAGCGCAGCACAGGTGTGACACCCAGGACCACCGTTAGGCTCAGAAGCCAAGGCTGTAACGAACCAGGAACTCGCCAGACTCTACGTCACATGCAAGCTCCGCCCTCTGCCGGCCAGGTACTTTGGTGCAAGCAAGCACGCCCACTGGTGCATCCTCAGAGTCTGAAAGAGGACCTCTATGAGGTTTCCTAAGCTGCTACGGGAAGGTCTGCATGCACTGAGACCACACAGAAGATGGCAGTCAGCTTGGAAAGCGCCTCCTTGAAGGCCCTGCATGAACTGCACTATCTTTCTGCTGCAAGGAAATGCAGAACTTGGAGACTGAGGGGCATACTCCATGCTTTTGCCCTTACATCTGTTTGTAGGCATTTAAATAACTACTGGTCTTGGGAGATGGCCCAGTCCGCATAGGGCTTGCAACGCAAGTAAGACCAGTGGATTTCACGATCGTGGGCCCACCGTTGCTCCTCTCTGACTGCCGAGTGAGTTCCTTGGTCAGAAGCAATACGGTATGGAACACTATGACTGTAGCTAAGGAAGGCGTTCTGTACGTCCACAGATGCTGGTTTGGGCAGAAGCATTACGTGTAAGGAAAGGCAAATCCAAAACCAGTATAATCTCCTCCATTAAGGACAAACTGTCTTTCCCATGAAGAAAGTAGTCCAATGTAGTTAATGTTAGGACTCAGGCACTATGCTGGCCCCTGTCCTCTGGCAGTAACCTGGCCAGCCCAGGGTCCTACGGCTGAAACATGACTACACTACAGAGTCTGTATGCAGGTGCAAAAGGTCCCTTTAAGTGCCAAGCTCTGCCAACTCCTGCTCTCTTTGCCCATCATGAGATCTCTGGCTCTCACCCGTCAAGGTCCACCTCGCGCCTCGGCATCTGCTAGATGGTCACCCTGGAGAATGGTATTATTATATTAGGGTCTCAGTGTTAGTCTCTGTGGTTGTCAGATCTGGCACTTAGCAGTAGTTGCGGTCACACCACCCTTGGTGAGTGGAAGTCTATGTCGTCAAGCCCACGCACAACCTCCGTCTCTGTCACCATGCCCAGTTTCTTCATGGCCCCAGTGGACAATGACAGGGATGGATGGGGAAAGAGGCTGACTGTCCACAGACCAGGTCATTCCCTCTACTTGCTTACTGAACTCCTCCTCTGCGGATGTCGTCTTTGGATGGGCATTTAGAAGGCACAGCCGTATCTTCACATCCTTTGCCCATTTGTAGAGAGCTATGCGCGTACTTCTCCAGATATCTTTCTCACAATTTTCTAATCTGCTGTTTTCAAGACTCTGATCCTCCTGCGAGTCTATTGGCTAAGGCTCATGAGTCAGTGAACAATTGCTCATCTGGCCACTTCTCATTTCAACCAAAATGGATGACTATGTGTGCTCCCAAAGTTCTGCCTATTTTGAAAATTTCTAACTAGCTCTTATAGCTTAAATTAACCCATTTCTGTTCATCTCTATGCTGCCACATAGCTTGTGGTTTGACCTCTCCTCCCACGTGTCCTGCTTTCTCTGCCTCCAGCTGGTGACTCTGTATCAGAGTGTCCTACAGGCCTGGTGCCAGAGAGATAGCAAGCAACCCCCTCTCCCCGCTAGTCATAACCCCCCTGGGCCATACCTGGCTTAGCTCCAGAGTTGTCACCCAGCCCCAACCCATACTTTGTTTTACAGAGACCTTTAGTTGCCTTATGTGAATCTTGTCTGAGAGTTTCTTTCCCATGGATACAAAGCCTATGCAAAACTTGGTTCAGAGCAACCTGGAAAACCATGGTACCTCCTGAATCAGGTGTTTGCAATTGGCACTGAAGTTTTGGGAGTAAAATGATGGGCTGGTATCTTAAAGGCTATTGGCTGAAGGAGCAGAAGGAGCTTCCACAGCAGAGCAGCCTGTACAGCCGTCCTGCTGCAGAGCCTTCTCCTGTTCCACGACCCTACGCTCAAACCTAGCATCTTTCCGAGTCTTTTCGTCTATGAGCCGGCATAACATACCAGGCAAGGAATGTGCTATCTCCTGAATCCAAATAGGACAACTAAATGCTGTGCTTCAGCCGGGCGATGGTGGCGCACGCCTTTAATCCCAGCACTCGGGAGGCAGAGGCAGGCGGATCTCTGTGAGTTCGAGACCAGCTTGGTCTACAGAACTAGTTCCAGGACAGGCTCCAAAGCCACAGAGAAACCCTGTCTCGAAAAACCAAAAAAAAAAAAAAAAATGCTGTGCTTCTTTCTTGGTGGTGGGCAGGGCCAGGCTCAACACTTTGTCCTTCACCTTAGAAGCCATATCTCTGCATGCCTCCTATTTCACTGAGGTGGAAGGTTCACGAATTTTGCTTGGATTTATTTCCCACCCTCTGATGTACATATATTTTACCAACAAGTCCAAAGTGGTTCCTACCTCTGGTCACTTGATCTAATCAGCATATGTCATTAATATAGTGCACCAACATGCTTTTTTCTGGAAGAAACAGTGACCAACATCCCTTTGGGGGCTGGAGAGTTGGCTCAACGGTTAGGAACACTTGTTGCTTTTGCACAGGATCTTTTTGTTGTGTGTGGGAGGCCTAAAGAGAATGTTGGATCCCCTAGAACTGAAGTCACAGATGGATGTGAGCAGCCATAACACCATGAAGGGCGGGAATCAAACCTAGGCCCTCTGGAAGAGCAGGCCCCCACTCTCAGAGCTAGAATTCAACATGTAGACATGTCTGGTCCGCTAAGCAAAGTTACAGACCACTGTTGAATACAAGGGCAATTAAGAGTCTTTTCTTAGCCGGGCGATCTGGTGCACGCCTTTAATACCAGCACTCAGGAGGCAGAGGCAGGTGGGTCTCTGTGAGTTCCAGGACAGTCAGGGCTAGACGGAGAAACTCTGTCTCAGAAAACAAAAGAAAGAAAAAGAAAAAAGAGGGCCTGGAGAGATGGCTTAGTGGTTAAGACAGTACTGACCCAGGTTCAGTTCCCAGCACTCACATGGCAGCTCACAATTGTCTGTAATTCCAAGATCTGACACCCTCACATAGACATACATGCAGGCAAAACACCAATGCATATAAAATAAAAGTAAACAAATTTAAAAAAAGAAATAAAGAAAAAAAAGAGTTCTTTTTTTAAATTAAAGCCAACAACCGAGAGCAGGTTCCTGCCACAAGGAACTCTCAACCCAGAAGTTGGGCAGTGTAGGGTTTATAAAGCTAAAACCACAATTGCATCATACCAGGTACAGGCTGAGGGGTTTCTTTTTTTCTTTATTCTTTTTATTTATTTTTATTTTTTTAGTTGGGTTAATGTATTTTGAGATAGATGCTTTTCATGTAGCCTTGGAATTTACTACATAGGCCAAG
>NC_022023.1:31965577-31967340 GCF_000317375.1 Microtus ochrogaster | reverse complement strand
ACAGTTATTGCACAAACTTCTCTCCCGTACAATTTTCAGGGTTGGCGTCTTAGATTTCTACTGTGATGAACACCATGACAAAAAAAAAAAAAAAAACTTGGGGAGAAACAGCCTTCTTTGGCTTCCACATCACACACAGCCCATCATCCTGCGAACTACACAGGAACTCAAGCAGAAACCTGGAGGCGAGAACTGAAGCAAAGGCCATGGAGAACCCACTCCTGGACTTGCTCCCTAGGCTCGTTCAACCTGGTTTCTTATTCCATCCCAGACCACTTGCCCAGTGACGACACCACCCAGTGAGTCGGACCCTCCCATATCAACTACTAATTAAGAAAAGGAACTGGGCTGTAGTGGTGGTGCACACCTTTGACCCCAGCACTTAGGAGGCAGAGGCAAGGAGATACTCTGAGTTCAAGGCCAGCCTGGTATACAACGTGAGTTTCAACGATAGGCACCATGTGGATGCTGAGAACTGAACTCAGGACCTCTGGAAGAACAGCCAGTGCTCTTAACCTCTGATTTCTCCAGCCCACCCATCCATCAGTTCTTATCTATGTGGGTTTTGGGGGTTCAGGGCCTCGGGTGGCAATCCCCTTCACCTGCTGAACCATCTCTCTGGACCTAGGTTAGGATTCTTCAGCACCGTGTGTCTGTCTTCTTCCTTTGTATGGGCTACTGCTGCTTATGGTCAGTTGCCAAGGTTCTACCCAATGTGCAGAATGTCTGTGAACATAGTTACCTACATACAGACAAAATACCCATCCACATTAAAAAAACAAAACCTTGATCAAGAACTTACTTCCCATTGTGACAATAAGAGCAGTTTTATGTCTGTGTATATGTCCATGTGCAGGATGGAAGTTACCCCTAAGATGTCTTACTGAAGGCTATCTACTATAACATTTTGAGACATAATCCCTCACTATGGTGCCTTGAATAATCACCTCCACAGACTCATATTTGAATGCTTAGGAAGTGGCATTAGCTGTGGACTTGTAGGAGGAAGTTTGTCACCAAGTGGCTTTGGGGTTTCAAATGCCCAAAGCAGGCCTAGTCTCTCTCTTCCTACTGCTTGCTGATCCTGCATGTTGCTATGCCAATAGTGGACTAAACCTCTGAACTGTAAGGCAGCTCCAATTCAATGCTTTCCTTTATAATATCTGATGTGGTCATGTGCCTCTTTACAGCAAGAGAAACCCTAAGACAGTCACTGAACCCGTTATCTTGGAATTCACAATTCTGGCTAACCAACAAGCCCTCCACCTTTCCAGTGCCTTTAGGTCCCAGGGATCCAATGCTTTACCAACTGAGTGCCTCCTCAGCGCAGCTTTACCTTTCGTTCTTCAGAATGGTCTCACTATGTATCTTTAGCTTTCCTAAACTATGCAAACCAGCCTGGATGAATTGCAGAGATCCACCTGCCTCTGCTGGGATCAAAGGCACGCACCACTTTGACTGGCTGCTCAACTGTCTCTTAAAAAAATGAGGAGTTAACAATCACTGTTCAAGGTTTATTTGGTGTTTTTATTGGCATGACACTTGGGTAGTCGGTTGCATCATCCATATGCAGATCTTCACTTTACACAATATTTCAATGTACACTACAGATACATAATACACAAAATAATATCCTTTAGAACAGTTATGCACAAGATATGCATAATGGATTTACACACTGGAGCCAGGTTATGACTAACTGGGAAATCATTGGCCTAGGCATGTCTGGTGAAGGTGCACAGCACAGACACAGCAGCTTCACA
>NC_022023.1:31959453-31965162 GCF_000317375.1 Microtus ochrogaster | reverse complement strand
TTTGTATACACATCCTCAGGTTTCCTGGGGTTTAGACCTTCCACAATTTAAACAAGTGCTGATCTATCCTATTCCAGAGATGCCCAGCTATGATGTGATAATGAACAGTGCAATAGAAAGTCATCCAGACAGCAACAGCTAGGCTTGGCACATGCCTGTCATCCCAGGATATGAGAGCTAGAGGTAGGAGTCGAGGTTATCCTCAGCTACATAACAAGTTTAAGGCCAGGCCAGTAGACATTACCTAAGACCCTTGCGTCAAAAAAGCAAAGCAAACCAAAACCCAAGTCTTACTAACGTACACAATAAACCACACTTGGCAATTTCTCTAAGACTGGTAACTGAGCAGAGTCTCCACCTAACTCAGTGTAACTTAGATACTTTCAGTGCTGACAGGACATTAATTCCACAGGTCAGCTATTTCTTTCCAAAAGAAAATCATGAATGGATGAATTTATTTCTGTTCAGTCAGTGACTGGGGGCTTCCACTAGTCTGCTCAAGATTTCGCAAGGCCAAGAAACAAATCTGTAAAATACATATGCCTCTGCAGACCCATTACCTTAATCATGGTGGAAATGGGATGCACCCGCCTCAGATTCTTCATTATGCTCTCTGCCAAGTTGGCCACAGAGAGGCCAATGGCCCAGGACGTATAACCTTTCAGTTTGATCACCTCATAGGCGCTGTGGAATGGGAAGGATGGGAAAAGGGAAAGAAGGGTAGGGAAGGTCAAGGAAAATCACGGCTTTACCAAACACATTTTATAATAAATAATACCACCAAGACTTGTTATATAGTTAAGCATGACCTCTGCCAGTAAGAGTAAAAGGCAAAACGTTTAACAGCCCCACAATTGACTAAGTCTTGTATATTGATAGAAGGAATATTACATTGTCACAACAACAACAACACTAGTGATTCTCAGAAATGAATATGGAGGAGCGGGTGAGATGGTTCAGAGCCTGAGACTAGGACTGCTGGCAGAAAAACAAAAGCGAAATAGTAATTGGACCGGAAAAGTATCCCGTGACAGAATGTGTTCCTAGGATGCATGAGACTCTGGTCCCAGCACCTCAAGGAAAAACTGTGCTGTCTTGAATGAGATGTTCTCCATAAGCATAGGGCATTCAAACATTTGCTCCCCAGCTGATAGCTCTTTGGAGAAGGATTAGGAGGTGTGGTCTTGCTGGAGGAAGCATGTCACTGGGGGCGGGCTCTGAGGTTTTAAAAGACAAGCCCCACTTTGCTCTCTGCTTCGTCTCTGTGTAGAGATGAGTTCTCAGCTACTGCTGAGACAGCCTGCAGCCTTCTACCTATACCTCTGCTCTGCCACTACGGACTCTAACCCTTGGGAACAATCAGCCCAAACTTTCTTTTGGAAATTGGTTTGGTCTTGGTACTTATCAAAGCCAACAGAGAGTCACCCACTAACGCAAATTCTGTGAAGCAAGCACAGTGAAGCCAGGTTGTCTCAAGTGAGACAGACTGAGAAGCAAAGTTCATTTGCAGTGTTTCTATGATTGACTTAAAAATCAAAGTCAGGGCTGTGCAGTGGCGCACGCCTTGAATCCCAGCACTCAGGAGGCAGAGGCAGGTGGATCTCTATGATTTCAAAGCCAGCCAGGGCCACACAGAGAAACTGTCTAGAGAAAGAACCCCCTAAAAACAAACCTAAAGATTCTGGAGCATACTATACCCATACTATCCAAATCACGAAGTTGACCGTGCTTCTATTAGTATTAGCATAAATAAGATACTTTGTTACAAACACCCTATCTCTGGGGGCTGCAGAGGTAGCTCGGCGGTTAAGAGGACTGTCAGCCCTTCAGAACCTAGGTTTGTAACTCCGGTTCCAAGGAATCCTGTGCCCTCTTCTGGGCTACACGGGTACTGCATGCATGCGGTACAGACGCGGGCAGGCAGAACACCCGTGAGTACATCTTGTAAAGAGCTCTAAAGACCTTTCTGAGTGAAGAATTAATGTTTCGTCGAGGGTAGAACTAACTTGTTTGAACTTGCTTTCAAAGGCCTTTTTGTGCGTGGCAAATCCGTTTCCAGCTGTAAAAGTGCTGAACTAGGTTCCACGGAGAGACAACCGTGCTGCTTCTGAAGGGTCTATGTGTCTGTGCCCTGCGAGTCACATTTTCTCAGAGTTCTTCTACAAGTGTTTATGGTTTATAATCTTTATAGATGGATCTCAGCCAGGCACAGTGGGGGCACAGGTGAATCTCTGTGAGTTCCAGTCCAGCCTGGTCTACATAGTGAGTTCTGGGCCAGCTAGAGGTACACAATAAGACTCTGTCTCAAAAAAATAAGTCACATAAAAAGTCATTTTACTTTAACTAAGAATCAATTTGGCCAGGCGGTGGTGGCGCACGCCTTTAATCCCAGCACTAGGGAGGCAGAGGCAGGCAGATCTCTGTGTGCCTTTAACCCAAGCACTCAGGAGATAGAGGCAGGCAGATCTTTAGAGTTCTAGGTCAACCTAGTCTACATAAAAACCCTGCCTCAAAGCAAAACAGCACAACGACAACAACAAAAGAATCGGTTCATCTTTACCATGAAATCAAAATACTAGGACATATGCACTACAAGACAGAATTAACTTTTACTTATTGTTTTGATTTTTCCAAGACAGGGTTTCTCTGTGTAGCCTTGGCTGTCTTGGACCAGGCTTGGCCTCAAACTCACAGAGACCCTCCTGCCTCTTTCTCCTGAGTGCTGAGATTAAAAGCATAAACCACCACCACCACCTGGTGAACTTTTAATATTTTATTGTTGCTTAAATATCTAAACATAGATTCCAATTACCTTAAAAGTTACTATACACAACTTTCCGACCACTTTAAGTGACTGATACAGGCCTCAAGTGATGGTGTACATCTTTAATCCCAGCACTTAGGTAGATGAAGGCAGAAAATCTCTGTGGATCAGGGCCAGCCTGGATGACAGGATAATACTCTGTCTCAAATATATATACCCGTATATATAATCAGACATGTCCATCAAAGAAACTCTGAGGAATAGATTAGACAAGTAACTCAAGTTGTAGAGTGGTAGCTCAGATAAAGAGCCAGAGGCAGGTATGGACCACGAAGGCCTCCTGTGGGAATGTCAGAAGCCTGGGGCTGCTCCTCTCACAATGAATGACTTTGGGGCACCTTAGCATTACTGCAACCCCTTCCTGGGAACCAGGACCCTGGTAACCAACCACGCGTGCACTGGAGCTTTGAGTACTTTCCATCCCCACTGTAGTCTTTCTTCAATAGACCCGGACCCTGGAACCGGGGTGAGACGACCTGCAGGTGTTCCTCCTTGTAACTGCCATAACATTGATCAAGTAGAGTTAGCTGACCGTTGAATGAACTAGTTAAAATAGTTGACAAATGATTTTTGGATTTTCCCTTTGATTCTCTACTACCCCCTCCCTGATTTTGTGGGGTTTTTTTTCCTTTTAAAGAGCCTGTAATAGACAAAGCAGGTCCTTCTCCTCTGCCATGGCAGAATAAAAATTCCTCTTGCTATTGCATCAACTGTGCTGAGAGTGTCTCTTGGGGCGACCTCCTCCTTGGTGGGGCTTTAGGGTCCAACAACAAAACCAAAGATACAAAGCTACAAAACAAAACCACAGGCATTTTCTATGTGAAATTAACTCCCTTAAAAAATTTATTTATTGGGGGCCGGAGAGATGGCTCAGAGGTTAAGAGCACTGCCTGCTCTTCCAGAGTTCCTGAGTTCAATTCCCAGCAACCATGGGGTGGCTCACAACCATCTGTAATCAGGTCTGGTGCCCTCTTCTGGCCTGCAGGCATACATGCAGAAAGGATATTGTATACATAATAAATTAATATTTTAAAAAAATTATTTATGGAAGCTGGAGAGATGGTTCAGTGGTTAAGAGCACTGGCTGCTCTTCCGGAGGACCTGAGTTCAATTCCCAGCAACCACATGGTGGCTCACAACCATCCGTAGAGGGATCTGATGCCCTCTTCTTCAGGAAGAAAGTCATACATACAGATAGAACACCTATATACATAAAATAAATGAATCTAAAAAAAATTTTATGTGTATGGGCATTTTGCCTGCATGCATGTATGTATTCATGTATGTATGTATGCATGTATGTGAATCACCTATGTGCTTGATTCCCACAGAAGCCAGAAGAGGGCAGCAGATTGCTGGAGCTAGAGTTACCGATGGTTGTGAGCCACCATGTGGTACTGGGAATCCAATCCAGGTCCTCTAGAAGAGCAGCCAGTGCGCTCAACCACTCTCCAGATACCTGCAAAATTTATTCCATTTTTTTCAAGACAGGGTTTCTTTCTCTGGGTATCTACACCAGCTGCCCTGGAACTCACTCTGTAGCCAGGCTGGCCTTGAACTCACAGAGATCCATTTTCCTCTGTCTCCTGACTGCTGGGATTAAATGTATGCGCCACCAG
The DNA here is from genome assembly GCF_000317375.1 of Microtus ochrogaster. Lineage (NCBI taxonomy): Eukaryota > Metazoa > Chordata > Mammalia > Rodentia > Cricetidae > Microtus > Microtus ochrogaster. Next base: position 31,960,719 of record NC_022023.1, on the reverse strand, counting down.
AGCTCAGCTCAAAACTTTATTTTAATTTTTTAATTTTTAAGATTTATTTATTATGTATACGGTGTTCTGCCCAAATGCCATAAGAGGGCACCAGACTTCATTTTAGATTGTTGTGAGCCATCAAATTTTATTCTTTTTATTCATTTTGTTTTGTTTCTTGATACAGAGTTTCTTCGTAACTTTTGAGCCTATCCTATCTAGTACTTGCTCTGTAGACCATGCTGGCCTTGAACTCACAGAGATCCTCCTGCCTTTGCCTTCCAAGTGTTGGATTAAAGCAGTGCACCACCGCCGCCCAGCCAAAATTTATTCATAATAATGATTACTGGGGCATTAACAACATAACCGCTGTCACCTTTCCACCACCTGATTGTGGATCTTTTTCCACTGTTCCTGGTCTGAGTCAGTTCCTAATGCTGGGTTCAGTGACTTCAGAGGTACGCCAGCAACGTTCACACCACTCCACAAGGGCACTAAGAGAACAAAACAAAACAAAAAAACAGCTTTCCTCTTTGCTTCTCTTGCCAAAAGCTGAGGCAGTTGCTTGAGTTTAGTGCTGGGGTGTTTTGTTGGGGGCGGGGGATTCTGTTCTGGTTTTGGTTTGGTTCTTTTGAGAAAGGACCCAGCTACCTTCCAATTCCTATCTTCCTGCCTTTGCCCTGAGCGCTGGATGGCAAGCATCTGCCACCACACTTGGCTAGAGTTGACTGACAGGTTTCCTTCTTTTTATTTTAAGATTTATTTTATTATGTATACAGTGTGTGCCTGCATGCCAGAAGAAGACACTAGATCTCATCATAGATGGTTGTGAGCCATCATGTGGTTGCTAGGAATTGAACACAGGACCGCTGGAAGAACTAACTTCGGTACTCCTAACCTCTGAGTCATTGCTCCAACCACTTGTTCTTTGTTTTTAAGAAAGGCTGGCCTCAAATCCCACGTACAGCCAAAGATGGCTTCAAACTTCGGACTTGCCTGCCTCCACCCCACCTCCCCCAAATTATTAGATTTTAGGCATACATCACCACTTTTGGCTTTTGGTTGGTAGAGAGTGTTGAACTTTGTACCTGAGGATGTCTGCAAAACCCCTAATCCTCAGGTCCCAGCCTTTTAAGTGCTGATATTACAAGTGTTCACCACTGCACCTAGATGTATTTTCTTTTTTTAAAAAAATATTTATTTATTTATCTATTATGTATACAATATTCTGTCTGTGTGTATGCCTGCAGGCCAGAAGAGGGCACCAGACCTCATTACAGATGGTTG
>NC_022023.1:31953662-31959265 GCF_000317375.1 Microtus ochrogaster | reverse complement strand
TTACTTTATCATTTTTGTTTGTATTACTATGAGTTTTACTTAAGGGTACATGTGTGTTTGGTATGTGAGTTTGTGCACATAAGTGGATCCCCTGAAACTGGAGTGATGTCATTTAAATATGAAATCTAAAAAGGCACACTGAGACGGGGGAGAAGGGAGGTTATGAGATACTGGGGAAGGTAGGAGAAAGGGAGGCAAGGGGCGGCACACACTTCTGAGCAGAAGGGAGGAGAGCGCCAGTGCTCCACTGCAGAGTCAGGGGACTGTAGTCAGTGATTATGTGGTCCTGGGCTGGGAGAGTGGGAAACAGAGGCAGGGGAGCAGGCTTCAAGGTCATTCTCAGCTAATGGACAAGGTTCAGGCCAGCCTGATACTCAGGAGACCTGGTCTTTAAAAAAGGCAAGTATGGTCCCTGACTGGAGACAAGGCTCAGCAGTGAGGAACAGATAATGCACCCACATCAGACAGCTCACAACCCACCTCCACCCCAGTTCCGGGGAGATGCAATACCTGGCCTCTGCAGGCACCTCCACTCAGGTGAACATACCCACACACAGATGAGCATACATACATGTAATTTAAAATAATAAAAATAATTTTGAAATGTCTATCTCAAACTAGCTAGGTTTTTTAGTGTTCTCAGCCCAGAGAAATGATAGATTTATAAGGTGACCACAAAGCTGAAGATGCTGACTTGATCACTGTGTCACATACATATGGATCAAGACAGCTCAATGTACTCCCCACATATGCATAAGTATGCATCAATAAATGTTTTTCATTGTTTCAGACAGGGTATTGCTTTGTAGCCCAGGCTGGACTAGAACTAGCTATCCTCCTGCTTCTTCTACCTCTGAAGTTCTGGGATTCCAGGTAGAACTACCATGCTTAGATCAATTAAAACAGTCTGGAAAGCATACAAATAGAAAAAGCATACACCAAAGAAAATAAGAAAATAAAAATTATTCATCTATCCTGGAGAGAACGGGCTCTGAAGAGAAGTGTTACTGAACCCCGGAAGGGCACTCACACCACCACTGGCTACACTCACCGCTGGAGTCGCCGTGCTCACCAAGAACGTAGCCATGGCAACTTACAGGGTGGACACCCAACTTCTCACCAATCAGGTAACGGAAACGGGCAGAGTCTAGGTTACAGCCACTCCCAATTACGCGAGTTGCAGGGAGGCCACTTATCTTCCATACCACGTAAGTCAAAATATCCACTACGAAGAACAGTTTCAAACAGCGTTAGAGAAAGATCCATAGCCATTTCTATTTACAGGCACTTTTATAAAAAGATACATTGTCTGGAGTCAAATGCAGATTCATCGGAGTTTAAAGTACAGTGGATCTAAAGAGTAGAGACGCTCGGAGCTTTCATGTAAATCGCTCACCTGTACAGTCTTACAGCATCTTCTGAGATACTCTAAAGGCTTTTCAGCAAATCTAATAACAGGTCAGTGTCTGCCTCTTTAGCCTCCTGGATTTCCTGTTTCTATTGCCACCTGCACTATCAACGTTACCTAGAACCATGCGTGGGCACAGCCAGCGCAGGCTGCAGGTGTGTGGGCAATGCGAAAAGATCACAGCAACTTGTGAAACGGAAACGTGATGGCTAAGGCACAGTCAAAAACTGCTGAGCTGGGTCCCAAAGACACACCCAAGAAAGGAGGGCAGGAAGGTTTGGGAAATTGCTTAAGGTCTTAGGCATTTAAAGAAAATTCTGTGCAGTCATTAACTGATCACTAAACGGAGTGGAAACTCCTGTGCCTTGTAACCGAAATCTATGGACTGCAGACTCATGAAACCCAACCTCATGAAGCCACAAGAGACTTGGAGGTGAGGAGGATTTGACTTGCAAATGTTTTTGTGGAGGGCTGGTGAGATGGCTTAGCGATTAAGAGCACTCACTGGCTGCTCTTCCAGAGGACCCAGGTTTGACTCCCAGCACCCAAATGAAACTTACAACCATCTGTAATTCCAGTTCCAAGGAATCCAGCACCCCTCTCTGACAGAGGTATGCATGTGGTGTATGGTCATACATGCACACAAACTCCCATGTAAATCAAAAAATAAAATAAAATAAAGAAAAATTAACAGAGCTAGGAAACACATGTGATAGTAGCAAGGGTGTCAACATACAGTATCTGGCCAGACTAATCCTCAAAAATAAGATGTCTGGGCTACACTTTGGAAAGGCTGACAAGTGGCTGGGTGGTGGTGGGGCACGCCTTTAATCCCAGCACTTGGGAGACAGAAGCAGGCAGAGCTCTGTGAGTTCGAGGCCAGCCTGGTCTACAAGAGCTAGTTCCAGGACAGACTCCAAAGCTACAGAAAAACCCTGTCTTGAAAATAAATGAAAGGCTGTCACGAGCAGGGCTGGTAAGAACACAGCAAACAGAGTGCTGCAGGGGAGGGGGATGCCGAAGGCACGGATCTTTGAAAACCTGTGTGCAACTTCTAACAGAGTCAAACACTTTAGAGTACATAACCCACTTGGGCCCTCCTGCCCCCCATCATTTACTCTAAAGAAAGAAGACATATGACCATGCAAATGCTTACACACAAATATTCACATTATCCTTAAGAGGGCTGCAGAGGTGGCTCAGTGGTTAAGAGCACTGGCTGCTCTTGCAGAGAACCTGGGTTTGGTTTCAAGCACCCACATGATGGCTCACAACTGTCTGGAACTTAGTTCCGGGGGATCTTACACCCTCTTTTGGCCTCCTGGGTACCAGGTATGCCCAAAAAATGGACTATGGATATTTTCCTTTAGTTTTTTTTTTTTAAAGAGGGGGAAGGGGCTGGAGAGATGGCTCAGAGGTTAAGAACATTGCCCTTCCAAAGGTCCTGAGTTCAATTCCCAGCAACCACATGGTGGCTCACAACCATCTGTAACGGTGTCTGGTGCCCTCTTCTGACCTGCAGGCATGCACACAGACAGAATATTGTATACATAATAAATAAATAATTAACTATTTAAAAAAAAAAGAGGGGGAATTGGCACGGGAGAATTGTCTGTATTCTGTCAATCATGTTTCAAATAAACACTGATTGGCCAAACAGGAAGTATAGGCGGGAAAACCAGAAAATAAGTAGAAATGATGCAATGAAAACAGGAGAATTCTGGGAAGGAGGAAGATGATTTCACCCAGTCCTGCGCAGACCACCAAGGAAGCGGGATGTGACCTGCCAGCTGAAAAAGGTACCCAGCCATATGGCTAAAATAGATTAGAATAATGGGTTAATATAAGCTATAAGAGCTAATAAGTAGCCTGAGCTAATTTGCCAATCAACTTTATAACTTATAGAGATCTCTGTGGGATTTTCTTTGGGCTTTCCGGCTGTAGGGTAACAGGCAGGACAGAAACCCCAACAAGCAGGCCCTGTTCATGTTACAGGTACCCATGTATACATGTAAGCAAAACATTCATACACATAAAATAGACATGAACAGGTGCATATAGAGTGTTTGTAGCATATAAGCAGGACTGCAGAGATGGCTCCGTTGATGGAGTGCTTGCTGGGCAAGCATTAGGACCTGAGTTCAGATTCCAGCACCCATGTAAAAAGCAAGACTTGGGGGGGAGGGGTAGAGAGATGGACCAATGGTTAAGAGCACTGGCTGCTCTTCCAGAGGACCTGAATTCAATTCTCAGCAACCACATGGCATCTCACAACCATCTCTAATGGGATCTGGTTTTTAAAAATTATTAATAAATAGGGGTAGTGATGGTTGGGGTTGTAGAGACAGATAGGTCTGAGAACGTAATGTCAGGAGTCCAGTCAAAACTGTAAGCTCCAAGTTCAGCGAGAGATGCTGGAGAGCCGTGGAGGAAGACACCAACTTCCAGCCTCCACATGGGCATGCCAGTGCACACAGAGACACACTGTATTACACACACACACACACACACACACACACACACACACACACACACACGGAAACATAAAGAGAAGAAGCCTGCAAAGGGGTAAAAATCCCTGATAAGGCCAGGTGGTGGTGGTGCACGCCTTTAATGCCAGCACCGGGAGGCAGAGGCAGGCGGATCTCTGTGAGTTCGAAGCCAGCCTTGTCTACAAGAGCTAGTCTAGGACAGGCTCCATATCTACAGAGAAACCCTGTCTCAAAAAACAAAAACAAAACAAAACAAAAAAATCCCTGACATATCCAAGACACAGCTGGACCTAAAAATAACTGTGCTATAAAAGGGACTGGGTAGAAAAGCTTGAACTCTCTGCTTGGTTTTGTTTTGTTTTGTTTAGGAAGTTCCAGAAAATGTGTCAAACGACCCTGCAACAGTGACAGGGATGCTTCAGATCTTACTGGGATGGCACCATGATGGCATCTATTAAAACTTGTGGCATGGCAGACTTTGAGTGGACGAAGATTAACCCACAAATGCAACCTTAGCAGAGTTTAGAATGGAATGGTGCAGGCCAATCATCACCCCAGAGGGAACGCGGTCCTTACCTGGGTTTGAGACAATCAGTATTTTACAGTCAGGGCTGTTTTGGACTATGCCGGGAACGATGGATTTCATGATAACAACATTGCGCTGGACCAGGTCAAGGCGCGACTCTCCCACCTTCTGCCTGGCGCCAGCTGTGATGATAACTAATTTGGAGTTGGCAGAGACACTGTAATCTACAAAGGAAGCAGAGGACGGTGTTTAGATCAGGACTGACACCATTGCGCCTGCCTCATTAAGCATCTGTACCTCCACATCCTGGATTTGGAAAAAGACAAGACTCCCCACACTGTAGCATAAGGCAAACAAGATTTGTTGCCAGCTTTCATAAAGCCATTTCCTAATGGCGACCCGCTTTAACCCACATTCCCAGTTGTCAGAAAGGCCTAGGGCAAGGAAATCAGCAGCTCTCGGGCTTCAGTTTTTGCTTTCTTGTGTTGCTGGGAATTGAACTAACAGCCATGCCACCACTGAACTAAATCCCCAGTGCCCTGACATTTTAGCAATACCCAATTTAGAACTCGCCAGGTGGCAATGGCTCAGATTTTTAGTCGTAGCTCTTGGGAGTAAGAGGCAGGTGGATCTCTGTGAATTTGAAGCCAGCCTGGTCTACAGAGTGAGTTCCAGACAGTCAGATCTGTTACACAGGGGAACCCTGTCTCAAAAAATCAAAGAAAAAAAATTTAGAGCTCTTGAGAATTTCAATATCTATTTTAGGATTCTAAAGGAAAGAACAGATTTACCTCTAATTATTATAAGAAACCATATTTGAGATTACAAATAAGTCAGATCTCTAATTCACACAAGTAATAAACCACCAATATTACTAAATGTAATTACCAGCCTGGAAATTACTTCACTTACTATATCCAACCCCAATAAGACAAGCTTTGCTTATCATTATTAAACATTATTCGATGCTTTTTCAATTAGCAATTCCTTTAAGTATCTAAGACATTTATATTCTCATATATTTGTGTGTGTATGTGTGTGAGTGTGCCATGCCATGGAATTCATGTGGAGGTCAAAGAGCAGCTTGGGGGAGTCAGGGTCTCATTCTCTCAAATGGGTCCCTCAACTTGGGGGAGTCAGGGTCTCATTCTATCAAATGGGTCCCTCAACTTGGGGG
>NC_022023.1:31951221-31953452 GCF_000317375.1 Microtus ochrogaster | reverse complement strand
GTCAGGGTCTCATTCTCTCAAATGGGTCCCTCAACTTGGGGGAGTCAGGGTCTCATTCTCTCAAATGGGTCTCTCAACTTGGGGGAGGCAGGGTCTCATTCTCTCAAATGGGTCTCTCAAACTGAACTCAGGTCATCAGCCTTGGTAAGAAGGGCCTTTATCACACTTTTAAAACCACCACAATGAAAACAAGGTCTCAGGGCTGGAGAGATGGTTCAGTGGTAAAAACACTTCATGATTTTCTAAAGGACCCAAGTTCAGTTCCTAGCACCCATATCTGGTGGCTCCCAACTTCCTCTAACTTCAGATCTGGTGATCCAATGTCTTTGGCCTCCACAAGTCTCTGCAATCATGTGCACATAACGACATGCATCTACATGTGTGTGCGTGTGTGTATACACATACACATTTTAAAATACTAAATAGGGGCTGGAGAGATGGCTCAGTGGTTAAGAGCATTGCCTGCTCTTCCAAAGGTCCTGAGTTCAGTTCCCAGCAACCACATAGTGGCTCACAACCATCTGTAGTGAAATCTGGTGCCCTCTTCTGACCTGTAGGCATATATGCAGACAGAATACTAAGAATACTGTATACATAATAAATAAAAAAAATCTTTAAAAATAATACTAAAAATAGGCAGGTTGTGGTGGTGCACACCTTAGTCCCAGCGTTTGGAAAGCAGGGGCAGGGAGCTCTCTGTGAGTGTGAAGCTAGCCTGGTCTCATAGTGAGTTCCAGAACAGCCAGAACTTTGTAGAAAGACCCTCAAAAAGGCAGATAATGGTAATAATAGACAGAGTTGATAGATAGATAGATAGATAGATAGATAGATAGATAGATAGATAGGCAGACAGACAGACAGACAGACAAACTGAAAAATCAGCAAATTAACTAATAATTACAGTTACATATTTTGGGTCAATATGAAGTGTTTACGGTGCTTCTCTAGGATACTTTTTAGTTAAATAACTACCGTCAGTGGTGGTCATTTTATGACTTACTCATTTAATATTTTATGGGCTTGAGTATTTTCCCTCATGTATGTCGATATACCACATGAGTGCAATGCCTCAGAGTCTGGTAGGAGACATCAAATCTCTTGATCCTGGGGTTACAGATGGTTGTGAGACACCTCGTGGGTGCTGGGAATCAAACCCAGGTCTTTTACAAGAGCAGTGAGCGTCACTAACCACTGAGCCATCTCTCCAGCCCCAAAGGGGTTTGGAATTGTTCTGCCTTCCAAATTTCCCCCATTGCAATTTAATAGTCTTTTTAAAAATAATAACAATCAGGCTTGCAAATGTGGTGGCTTGACACATTCTAGGGGTCGAGAGGCAGAGGCAGCTGGATCTCTGTGAGTTTTTGGTCAGCCTGGTAGACATACTAAGTTCTAGAACTGCCAGAGCTACATAGAATCTGTCTGAAAACAAAAAAAAACAACAAACAATAAATGAATTAATTAAATCTTTACTCTGGGCTTGGTGGAACACACCTTTAATCCCAGCACTCCGGAGGCAGAAGCAGGCAGATCTATGTGAGTTTCAAGTCAACCATGGCCATATGCTAAGATTCTATCTCTAAATAAATAAATAAATAAATAAAGCGGAAATTAGCCTTCAAATTATATGTCCTAATGAAGTATTATGTATGTATGATGGTATTTTAAAAAATTTTTTAATTTGATTTTTCAAGACAGGGTTTCCCTGTGTAACAGCCTTAGCTGTCCTGGAACTTACTCTGTAGACCAGGCTGGCCTCGAACTCACAGAGATTTGCCTGCCTCTGCCTCCCGAGTGCTGGGATTAAAGACATGTATGACCACTGCATAGATCAGTGATATTTTTAATTATATACTTATTGCAGTCAATTTGGTCGATTTTTTTTATTATGTATACAGTATTCTGCCTGCATGTATCACTGCAGGCCAGAAGAGGGCAACATATCTTGTTACAGATGGTTTTGAGCCACCTTGTGGTTGCTGGGAACTGAACTCAGGATTTTTGGAAGAGCAGGCAAAGCTCTCAACCACTGAGCAATCTCTCCAGCCCACCTTTTTGATTTTTTGAAATGGGTTTCATGTAGTCCCGGCTGATCTCAAACTCAGTATGAGGCTGGCCTCAACTCCTGATCATCCTTCTACCTCTACCTCACAAATGTTGGGATTATAAGGTATCCAAGCCGTTACATATGACAAAATTGAGTACTTCTTATGAATCTTTTTTTTTTTTTTTTT
>NC_022023.1:31950301-31951001 GCF_000317375.1 Microtus ochrogaster | reverse complement strand
AATCAACCTTTCCCAGAGACGATTTTTGGAGTGTTGAAGAAAAGGCTGCCGTGCAGAAGATCCAGGGTCTCTCCCTTCAGTTTGTCTGCATCAGCGTCAATGAGAGCGAGCTCATCAGCCAGATCCTGAAACACAGAAACATCACAGATAGTGCAAGTTCATCAGCCAGATCCTGAAACACAAAAACATCACAGATAGCGCAAGTTCATCAGCCAGATCCTGAAACACAGAAACGTCACAGATACAGCGAGTTCATCCGCCAGATCCTGAAACACAGAAACATCACAGACAGCGCAAGTTCATCAGCCAGATCCTGAAACACAGAAATATCACAGATAGCGCGAGTTCATCTGCCAGATCCTGAAACAGAAACATCACAGATAGTGCAAGTTCATCCGCCAGATCCTGAAACACAGAAACATCACAGATACAGCGAGTTCATCAGCCAGATCCTGAAACACAGAAACGTCACAGAAACCATGGCCCAGACCTTTAGGAGACCAAGAAGGGTCCTAGAGCAGAGGGCAGAGCTTCACTGGCAAAGTGCCTGCCCTGTGTGTGAAGCCAAGCCAGATCTCAAGCACTGAAATAATAATGACAAATTGTTATATGTCCACTTCATAACCAACAAAATCTTGTAGGCTTTTGTTTTTGGTTTTGTGGGATTTTTGTTTTGTTTGGAAATGATTTTATTTTTTTT
>NC_022023.1:31947266-31949305 GCF_000317375.1 Microtus ochrogaster | reverse complement strand
ATCTATCACCATGCACAAAACTCAAGTCCAAATGTGATGTGGGAGTGATTTCTTATTAATAAAGAAACTGCCTAGGCCCCTTGATAGGCCAACCCTTAGGTGGGTGGAGTAAACAGAACAGAATGCTGGGAGAACTAAGCTGAGTCGGGGAGTCACCATGATTCTCCAGACAGACGCAGGTTAAGATCATTCCTGGTAAGCCAGCTCGTGGGCTACACAGATAATTACAAATGGGCTAGTCCAGGTGGGAGAATTAGCCTAGAAGAGGCTAGATAGAAATGGGCCAAGCAGTGTTTAAAAGAATACAGTTTCCGTGTAATTATTTCAGGTAAAGCTAGCCGTTAGGGCGGCCGGGTACCGGAACGCAGACCGCCGCTCATATTACTACACAAATGGATCAAAGACCTCAACATAAAGCCAGCCACACTGAACCTTACAGAAGAGAAAGTGGGAAGTACTCTTGAACAAATTGGCATAGGGAACCACTTCCTAAATATAACCCCAGCAGCAGGGCTGGAGAGATGGCTCAGTGGTTAAGAGCATCGCCTGCTCTTCCAAAGGTCCTGAGTTCAATTTTCAGCAACCACATGGTGGCTCACAACCATCTGTAATTAGGTCTGGTGCCCTCTTCTGGTCTGCACACACACACACAGACAGAATACTGTATACATAATAAATAAATAAATATTTAAAAAAAATAACCCCAGCAGCACAGACACTGAGAGAAACAATTAACAAATGGGACCTCCTGAAATTAAAATGCTTCTGTAAAGCAAAGGGCATGGTCAACAAGACAAAACGACAGTCTACAGAATGGGAAAAGATCTTCACTAACACCACATCAGAGGTCTGATCTCCAAAATATACAAAGAACTCAAGAAATTGGTCATCAAAAGATCACATAATCCAATAAAAAAAAATGGAGTACAGACCTAAACCGAGAACTCTCAACAGAGAATCTAAAACGGCTGAAAGACACTTAAGAAAATGTTCAACATCCTTAGTCATCAGAGAAATGCAAATCAAAACGACTCTGAGATTCCATCTTACACCTGAAAGAATGGCCAAGATCAAAAACACTGATAACAACTTATGCTGGAGAGGTTGGGGGGAAAAGGGAACACGTTTGCATTGCTGATGGGAATGCAAGCTGGTACCACCCCTTTGGATGTCAGTGAGGCAATTTCTCAGAAAATTAGGAAACAACCTTCCTCAAGACCCAGGAATACCACTTTTGGGTATATATCCAAAGGATGCTCAATCATGCCACAAAGACATGTGCTCAACTGTGTTCATAGCAGCTTTGTTTTTCATAATCAGAACCTGGAAACAACCTAAATGCCCTTCAACAGAAGAATGGATAAGGAAAATGTGGTACATTTACACAATGGAGTACTACACAGCAGAAAAAATAATGACAGCTTGAATTTTGCAGAAAAATGGATGGAGCTAGAATACATTATATTGAGTGAAGTAACCCAGACACAGAAAGACAATTATCACATGCACTCACTCATAGGTGGTTTTTAAACATAAAGCAAAGAAAGCCAGCCTACCACCCACAATCCCAGAGAACTTAGACAACAATGCAGACACTAAGAGAGACATACATAGATCTAATCTATATGGGAAGTAGAAAGTAGAAAAAGACAGGATCTCCTGAGCAAATTGGGAGCATGGAGACCTTGGGGGAGAATTAAAGGGAGGAGGGGAGAGGCAGGGAAGGGAGCAGAGAAAAATGTAGAGCTCAATAAATATCAATAAAAAAATGAAAGAAAAAATATATAAAGAACTCAAGAAACTAGACTTTAAAATGCTAATTAACCCAATTAAAAAATGGGGCATTGAACTGAACATAGAGTTCTCAATAGAAGAAGTTCAAATGGCCAAAAGACACTTAAGGTCATGCTCAACCTCCTTAGCGATCAGGAAATGAAAATCGAAACAACTTTGAGATATCATCTTACACCTGTCAGAATGGCTAAAATCAAAAACACCAATGATAGCCTTTGCTGGAGAGGATGTGGAGTAAGGGGAAC
>NC_022023.1:31944931-31946160 GCF_000317375.1 Microtus ochrogaster | reverse complement strand
GAGGAACAGAAGGAGGGAGAACAAGAGCAAGGAAGTCAGGACCACGAGGGGTGCACCCACCCACGGAGACAGTGGGGCTGATCTACTGGGAGCTCACCAAGGCCAGCTGGACTGTGACTGAAAAAGCATGGGATAAAACCAGACTCCCTGAACATGGTGGACAATGAGGGATGATGAGAAGCCAAGGACAATGGCACTGGGTTTTGATTCTACTCCATGTACTGGCTTTGTGGGAGCCTAGTCTGTTTGGATGCTCACCTTCCTAGATCTGGATGGAGGGGGGAGGACCTTGGACTTCCCACAGGGCAGGGAACCCTGACTGCTCTTTGGACTGGAGGAGGGAGGGGGAGTGGGGGGAGGGGGAGGAAGATGGGAGGAGGTGGAAATTTTTAATAAAAATAATAAAAAAAGGAAATTTATTCTCAGCCAGGCAGTGGTAACAAAAACCATGCCTTTAATTCCAGCACTCTGGAGGCAGAGGCAGGCAGATCTCTGTGAGTCTGGGACCAACCTGGTCTACAGAGCGAGTTCTAGCCAGCTGCAGCTATCTATGTAGTGAGACTGTATTAAAAACAAACAAACAAAAATGTATTCTCAGGGCTGAAGAGATGACTCTGGGGTAAGAGCTGATATTGCTTCTTATCTCCCTCCACAAGTTTCCAACACTGATCAAAGTGACGTGGGGCTGGAGAGAAGGCTCTGTGGTTAAGAGCCCTGACTGCTCTTCCAGAGGACGCAGGTTCAATTCCCAGCACCCACATGGCAGTCCGTACCTGTCCATAACTCCAGTTCCAGGGCTTCAGATGTGCACACAGGCAAAAACAAATTGACATTAATTAAAAATCAATTATTTTTCAAAAGGCATCAAAGTGACCGTGAAGCCCACAGGACCGTGGCATCTGTGCTCAGACAGCCAGGGCCAGGTACTGTAGCGTGAGCTACCACACCGACTCTCCTCCTCTGCCCAAGGATTTCACACAGTCCAGCCTGCCCTCAAACTTGATCTGCAACAATGGATGATCTTGACCTGACCTTCTAGGCCTCCACCTACCAAGTGCTAGGATGACAGACCTGCACCAACAACCACACCTAGCAAATGTTTAAATCGCCAACATGACAGATTTTCCATATTTCCATTAAGGGATCAGCCCTGCAACCCTGACCTAAGAGCGTCTTTGATTTCCTGCAAGACGGCTTTCCTGCTTACCTTCAGTAAGATACTAATAGCA
>NC_022023.1:31938391-31944326 GCF_000317375.1 Microtus ochrogaster | reverse complement strand
CAGCAGGCTCCTCCCTTCCCCAGAACCCACAAAGGCTTTCTTTCCCAGGTGGATGAAGCCACTGCCCACCGCCTCTGAGGATGTAGAAGTACACCCTTCCGCTGACAGCGCAGCACAGGTGTGACACCCAGGACCACCGTTAGGCTAAGAAGCCAAGGCTGTAACGAACCAGGAACGCGCCAGACTCTACGTCACATACAAGCTCCGCCCTCTGCCGGCCAGGTACTTTGGTGCAAGCAAGCATGCCCACTGGTGCATCCTCAGAGTCTGAAAGAGGACCTCTATGAGGTTTCCTAAGCTGCTACGGGAAGGTCTGCATGCACTGAGACCACACAGAAGATGGCAGTCAGCTTGGAAAGCGCCTCCTTGAAGGCCCTGCATGAACTGCGCTATCTTTCTGCTGCAAGGAAATGCAGAACTTGGAGACTGAGGGGCATACTCCATGCTTTTGCCCTTACATCTGTTTGTAGGCATTTAAATAACTACTGGTCTTGGAAGGTAGCCCAGTCTGCACAGGGCTTGCAATGCAAGCATGAGGACTTGAATTGGATCCCAGAACACAGATGTAAAGCTGTTCCTTCTACACGCAGTGCTCCCAGCACTGGGGAGGCAGAGACCGGGGCTTCCTACAGTTCCCTAGATACCCAAGTGAGCTCTAATTAGCCAGCACCCCCCAAAAACAGGGTGAATGACACCTGAGCAGGGAGCAAAACCTCATGTCATCCTCCACCGTCCATGTGCACCAGCATGCATGTACACACACACACACACACACACACACACACACACACACACACACGCAGTGTTCTCAACCTGTGGGTCTTGACCCCTTTAGGGGTAAATATCCTGCATATCAGATATTTAAATTATAATTCATAACAGCAGAAAAAATTGCAGTTATGAAGTGGCAATGGAATAATTTTTGTTTTGTCTTTTAAGACAGGGCTTCTCTGTGTAACTTTGGCTGTCTTGGAACTCATTCCGTAGACCAGGCTGGCATCTAATTCATAGAGCTCCTTTGCATCTGCCTCCTGAGTGCTGGGGTTAAAGGTGTGCACCACCACTGCCTGGCCTACAATGAAATAATTTTATGATTGGAGGTCACCACGACATAAGGAACTGTGTTAAAGTTTCATAACATTAGGAAGGCTGAGAACCGCTGCTGTAAAGGAATGGAACTACCAGAATGTATACGTACACACACATACAAACATATATACACATATACATACATATTAAAAGAAGATGTGTTAAACTGGCCTACAGGCTGTGGTCTGGGTTGTCCAACAATGGCTGGGAATCTGGTAGTTGCTCAGTCCACAAGGTCAGATGTCTCAGCAGTTCCAAACTGCCACTGAAGGTCTGGAGGATCCCGACAGCTGCGCATCCTCAGTCTACACTGGCATCCTGAAGAAGCTGATTCTAATATGGGTGACAGAATGCCACTGCAAAAGAACTGATGAAGTTGTCAGCAAGACTGACAGCAAGCAGGTGAAAAAAAGAAGAAAAGTTTCCTTCTTCCAGGTTCTTTGCTATAGGCTGCTACCGGAAGGTGCTGCCTAGATGTAGGATGACTCTCCCTGCTTCAAACAATCTGATTAAGAGAGTCCCTCAGGGCCGGGCGATGGTGGTGCACGCCTTTAATCCCAGCACTCGGGAGGCAGAGGCAGGCGGATCTCTGTGAGTTCAAGACCAGCCTGGTCTACAGAGCTAGTTCCAGGACAGGCTCCAAAGCCACAGAGAAACCCTGTCTCAAAAAACCAAAAAAAGAAAAAAAGAAAAAGAGAGTCCCTCAGGGGGCTGGAGAGATGGCTCAGTGATTAAGGGCATTGCCTGCTCTTCCAAAGGTCCTGAGTTCAATTCCCAGCAACCACATGGTGGCTCACAACCATCTGTAAAGAGGTGTGGTGCCCTCTTCTGGCCTTCAGGCACATACACAGACAGAATAGTGTATACATAATAAATAAATAAATATTTAAAAAAATAAATAAATAAATAGAGTCCCTCAGACTGATCTTCAAAATATACAAAGAACTCAAGAAACTAGACATTAAAAGAACGAATAATTTAATTTAAAAAAATGGGATACAGACCCAAACAGAGAACTCTCAACGGAGGGATCTGACGTGGGATTCCCCTTTGTATGCTATGAATATGTTTTATTACCATAGGTTAATAAAGAAACTGTTTCAGCCAATGGCTTGGCAGAGTAAAGCCAGGCAGTAAATCTGAACAGAGATATATAGACAGAGTAGACGGAGTCAAGAAGATGCCATGTAGTTGCCGAAGGAGAAGGATGCTGGAAACTTACTGGCAAGCTACAGCCTTGTGGTGATACATAGATTAATAGAAATGTGTTAATTTAAGATGTATGAGCTATGATGAGCGATGGTAGTGCACACTTTTAATCCCAGCACTCCGGAGGCAGAGACAGGTGGATCTCTGTGAGTTCAAGGCCAGCCTGGTCTACAAGAGCTAGTTCCAGGTCTACTCCAAAACTAGAGAGAAACCCTGTCTAGAAAAACAAAAAATAATATATATATATATATATACATATATATATATATATGAGCTAGTTAGGAATACACCTAAGTTATTGGACAAGCAGTGTTGGAATTAATAGTTTCTGTGTGATTATTTTGGTCTTGGTGACCAGGAACCAAAAAACAGTCTCTGTTTACACCAATCTCAAATGGTCAAAAGACTCTTAAGGAAATGCTCAACATCCTTAACAATCAAGGAAATGCAAACCAAAACAGCTCTGAGATACAGTCTTGGACTTACAGAATGGCCAAGATCAAAAACACTGATGACAACTTATGCTGGAGAGGATGTGGAGTAAGGGGAACACTCCCCCATTGGTGGTAGCAATGGAAACTTGTACAGTCACTTTGAAAATCAGTATGGTTATTTCTCAGAAAATTAGGAATTAACCTTCCTCAAGACCCAACAATATCACACTGGAGCACATACCTAGAGAATGCACAATTATACCACAAGGGCATTTGCTTAGATATGTTCATAGCAGCATTATTCGTAACAGCCAGAACCTGGAAACAACCTAGATGTCCCTGAACCGAAGAATGGATAAGGAAGATGTGGTACACTTACACAATAGAGTACTACTCAGCAGTAAAAAATAATGACATCCCTGGCTGGAGAGATGGCTCAGCTGTTAAAGGCTAGGCTCACAACCAAAATAATGACATCCTGAAATTTGCAGGCAAATGGACAGAACTAGAAAAAAGCATACTGAGTGAGGTAGCCCAGACCCAGAGAGACAAATATAATATACTCACTCGTACGTGACTTTTAGACATAAAGCAAAGGATAACTAGTTACAGTCTACAACCCCAGAGAACCTAGACAACAAAGAAGACCCTATAAAAGACACACATGGATTCACCTAGGAAGGAGAAAAAGACAAGATCTCCTGAGTAAATGGGGAGCATGGGGAGCAATTGGGAGGGTGGAAAATGTATAGCTCAATTAAAAGCAATAAATAAAATTAAATTAAAGAAAAAGCCCCCCAGGAGTGCTCAACAACTTGGGTTTTAGTTGATTCCAGGTACTGTTAAGTTGGCAACCATAATTACCCATCACAAGTCCCCCCTTGTCAACATGACACTCAGTCACGTCTTATGACATGACTAATTTCCAAATGACAGCAGCCAGGTCGTAAGTCCACCTAAGAACTATTCCCCACACAACCACAGACACATTATACATTTTCCAATAGTGGCAAAGCCCCGAGGAATGCTTAGTGTTTTAGTGTCTTGTGATTTAAATTTGGTAGCATAGATTTTAGGCACTTATCCACTGATGTTATCTCAATCCGTTACAGGTTAGAGGAAAGGAGATGCTTTAATAATACATGTACACTCACACGAACAAGTTCTTAACAAAATAGGATGGAGGTATTCATGCCAATTAGCCTCCTCATTTCCGCAATTGGTTACGTGGCCTTTGCTGATGCTTACACTTCTACTGTTAATTCTGTATTTCCTCCACTGTCAATAGGTCTGGGCTCTTTTCCTGGAGAAGTGACCCATACCTTCATTCCGGAACTGTCAGGGCCCTTTGTCTTTCCAGCACAATGGGTCACATTGTGGATTCCCAGTGGCTTTAATCACAGGTCGTGGTAGGACCAAGAAACTCCCCAGAGGAGATCTTGCATTCCAGGCATACTCTCTCTTACCACTGCTGTGGCTGGCTAAGCAATCCCTTTCCCCGCGCATGGTAATTTGAATCAATCACCCCTCCAAACACTACCATTCCTTTCTTAGCCTGATGTTGGCTTAAAGTATCAGAAGCCCAAAGTGGGTGGGAGGAGGTGGGGAATCCGGCTTTAGTTCAGTGGATTGCTTGCTGTGTCTCCTGGCAGGAGCACTCTCCCCTCTGAAACCAAAATTTCTAGGCCTTCAGAACTTAAGATCTTAGGAACAGGAAGCAAAAAATTTCCTGCTGAGTCACTAGAGGCGACGGTGAGTGGAACTATTTCCTTTTTCCACCCACTTAACTCCTGGATCTGTGAATCCTAGCTAAGGGGGGAGCTGTGCCGCATATAAGATGTTGATTCAAATATATGCTTCTCTCTCGAGAACCCTCCCCGGCCCTCCAGACTGCTGCCACCTAATTGGTGCTGTAACTGCCTTTGAAGGGCCACTTCACTCATATGAGACCAAATGCTTTTAGGCTGGTGAGAAACACGGTAAGACCAGTGGATTTCACGATCGTGGGCCCACCGTTGCTCCTCTCTGACTGCCAAGTGAGTTCCTTGGTCAGAAGCAATACGGTATGGAACACTATGACTGTAGCTAAGGAAGGCGTTCTGTACGTCCACAGATGCTGGTTTGGGCAGAAGCATTACGTGTAAGGAAAGGCAAATCCAAAACCAGTATAATCTCCTCCATTAAGGACAAACTGTCTTTCCCATGAAGAAAGTAGTCCAATGTAGTTACTGTTAGGACTCAGGCACTATGCTGGCCCCTGTCCTCTGGCAGTAACCTGGCCAGCCCAGGGTCCTACGGCTGAAACATGACTACACTACAGAGTCTGTATGCAGGTGCAAAAGGTTCTTTAAGTGCCAAGCTCTGCCAACTCCTGCTCTCTTTGCCCATCATGAGATCCTGGCTCTCACCCGTCAAGGTCCACCTCGCGCCTCGGCATCTGCTAGATGGTCACCCTGGAGAATGGTATTATTATATTAGGGTCTCAGTGTTAGTCTCTGTGGTTGTCAGATCTGGCACTTAGCAGTAGTTGTGGTCACACCACCCTTGGTGAGTGGAAGTCTATGTCATCAAGCCCACGCACAACCTCCATCTCTGTCACCATGCCCAGTGTCTTCATGGCCCCAGTGGACAATGACAGGGATGGATGGGGAAAGAGGCTGACTGTCCACAGACCAGGTCATTCCCTCTACTTGCTTACTGAACTCCTCCTCTGCGGATGTCGTCTTTGCATGGGCATTTACAAGGCACAGCCGTATCTTCACATCCTTTGCCCATTTGTAGAGAGCTATGCGCGTACTTCTCCAGATCTCTTTCTCACAATTTTCTAATCTGCTGTTTTCAAGACTCTGATCCTCCTGCGAGTCTTGGCTAAGGCTCATGAGTCAGTGAACAATTGCTCATCTGGCCACTTCTCATTTCAACCAAAATGTATGACTATGTGTACTCCCAAAGTTCTGCCCATTTTGAAAATTTCTAAATAGCTCTTATAGCTTAAATTAACCCATTTCTGTTCATCTATATGCTGCCACATAGCTTGTGGTTTGACCTCTCCTCCCACGTGTCCTGCTTTCTCTGCCTCCGGCTGGTGACTCTGTATCAGAGTGTCCTACAAGCCGGGCGGTGGTGGCGCACGCCTTTAATCCCAGCACTTGGGAGGCAGAGGCAGGCGGATCTTTGTGAGTTGGAGACCAGCCTGGTCTACA
>NC_022023.1:31931639-31932795 GCF_000317375.1 Microtus ochrogaster | reverse complement strand
CTAGCCCATTTATCTTACAGATAGTGCCTCTCCGGGACCCTGGAATAACTGACCTGCCAGACGGTTACCAACCCTAGACTGGTGACCCGTCGAGGCAATTACATCCTACAGGCCTGGTGCCAGAGAGATAGCAAGCAACCCCCTCCCCCTGCTAGTCATAACCCCCCTGGGCCATACCTGGCTTAGTTCCAGAGTTGTCACCCAGCCCCAACCCATACTTTGTTTTACAGAGACCTTTAGTTGCTTTATGTGAATCTTGTCTGAGAGTTTCTCATGGATACAATGCCTATGCAAAACTTGGTTCAGAGCAACCCGGAAACCACAGTACCTCCTGAATCAGGTGTTTGCACTTGGCACTGAAGTTTTGGGAGTAAAATGATGGGCTGGTATCTTTAAGGCTATTGGCTGAAGGAACAGAAGGAGCTTCCACAGCAGAGCAGCCTGCACAGCCGTCCTGCTGCAGAGCCTTCTCCTGTTCCACGACCCCATACTCACACCTAGCATCTTTCCCATCTTTTGGTCTATGAGCCAGCGTAACATTCCCAGGAGAGGAATGTGCTATCTCCTGAATCCAAATAGGACAACTAAATGCTGTGCTTCTTTCTTGGTGGTGGGCAGAGCCAGGCTCAACACTTTGTCCTTCACCTTAGAAGACATATCTCTGCATGCCTCATACCACTGAGGTAGAAGGTTCACGAATTTTGACTGGATTTATTTCCCACCTTCAAAAAATCACTCAACTGCCAACTGAGATGAATCTAGTACACAGGCTATACCATGAAAGACCTGAATAACAGCGCCCCCATTCAGCACAAAGCAGTTTGAAGAGAAAAATACTGCCGATATTCCCAAATATTGTTTATAAATATTCTTTTACATTTAAAGGGGGATAAGATAGAGATATAAATAATTTGCATTGGTATGGATTTGACTTTATTGATATAAATTTAAGGTCAATTTTGTTATATGTATACGTATTTCTGCTCTTGATTAAGGTATTGTGATTGTATAGTTTATTTCAAAATGTAATGTGTATAGGTTGTTAATGGATAGTCATCTATAATAGTTAAGTTTGTAGTCATGTTAGATTTTCTAGATGTACATAGATATATTTTACATAGACATTCTTCATATCTTTCAAAGACTACAGAATATG